>NC_083642.1:25340787-25423287 GCF_963576545.1 Limanda limanda
GCCTTCTCTTCTCTCTCTCTCTCCTTCTAAACCGACCTATACACCCGTTCCGATCTGTATTTAGAATACAGTTCATGTAACAGTTAAATCTATATTTAAAGGGCCTGAAAACATCTGGCTGCCATTTTGAAGCCAAAGCTAAACCAGAACAAAGAATCCTTTGTTCCACCTCCTCCTTTGTGCCTCACACGTGGTCCGGCGGCCATTTGAGATTATTCATCGGTAGACCCGCCCTCAATTCTGGCTCTAAATTCATAACGAACCCGCCATTTTGTTTTGTAGTTTTAAGCCTAACATTGTCGGCCTCCATCTTGGATGTGACGTCACTACGTTACTGCGTCATCGCCACGCCCCCTCCATTTTCTCTCTCGCTCTCTCACACACACACACACCCACACACACACACACACCCACACACACACACACACACACCCACACAGACACATTGATAGACACAGACAGATACACACACACAGAGACACATAGATGGACCAGAGGTTACATGCGTGTTCTAAATTGTGATAAGCTGCTGTTGTGATCTTTGAAATATGGGAGTTTGTTAAAATGATAAATCATTAAATAACACTAACTTTATTTCACATACATACACATAGACACACACACACAGAGAGACACTTTGACACAGACACACACACACAGAGACAGACATACATAGGTAGACCGCAGGTTTTACATGTATTTTCTGAATTGTGATAAGTGCTGCTGCTGTGTTTATCTTTGAAATATCGGAGCTTGTTAAAATGATAAATCATTGAATAACATTATAACTTTATTTCCCCTTTTTAATAAATACTTTTGTAATTAAAGTATCTGTAGTCCGTGATTATTTGTGCATAAGTGTGTGAATACAGCTGGATTATGATTGCCTGTGCTCGAACTTAGAAGCCTTCACTGTTTATTAAGTAATCGTTAATATTAAAATATTTACATTATTAATTTGACATTTATCATTATGAGACTGATAATTATAGCTTGATTTGTTGGTCCCTGGTAACCAGGGTGGTGCCCCCCTTTCTCAATTATTAATATAGATAGTATTATTCTTAAATTGATAATTTTATTGTTTTAGACTAATTATTTTCATTATTCTTGGTTGATAACCTTATCATTGTTAATTGATAGCTTGTACTTTCTAATTGATAATTCCTATTTTCTCATTAGTGGTTTTATTGTTATTTGATTACTGATCATCTTCAATTAATAATTTAATTATTTTTGATAGATAATTTTTATTATTTTAATAATCCTATTTCATGATTATTAATAATTAGCCAACGTCAAGTCTACTCCTATTGCACAACAAATTGTTACAGCAATCCTGTAAACATCCACTGATTACCTTTTACCTCGTCCTCTCTATTCACCAAGAAGATATACAGATTAAATTATTAACTGTTTGTGAGGTTATTAATATTTTTAAAATGGATTATATAAAACGGGAACCCAGTCTAACATCCATGCCTCTATAGTTCCAGAGATCTGTCTGTCTGTACGGCTGCTTTTAGACAAGCACTGAACTCTGGACAGTCACCAGACACTCTCCCGAGGGGCTGTATGATAGAACACAAGGGTCTGAGTCACTTGCCTCGGACATTCTCCAGTTTCTCCTACCAGCCCCGTAGTAGAAACTCTGGATAATGTCCATGTAAACCCATGTAAAAACACAGCAGGAGATTAACCACGAGTGAGTGGGAGTATTGATGACGTTTCGAACATGCAGCCGACACAAAACTGACAAACAAAAGACACAGATAAAGATGTCAAGAGAGCTTTTGGTGATTAGGGCCAACGTTTCTGTGTTGTTGTGAATGCGTATGAATGGGGAATCTCCTGCTGCAATGTTCATGGGTGAAAGGAAAACTCCAGAGATGTTTTGGACCCAATTCTGCAACCATCCTCTGGAGTTCATGTCAGAAAACTGCTAACTACTAAGTGCAGTGTTGTATTTGTTGTGAATAAGTCAGGTGAGTTTAAATGAGCAGGCGACCAGTGCTCTTTAGCTATGACTCATCAATGTATGGACAATGTGCCCTTCACCGGAAACAGCAACAACAACATCTGATTCCCCAGTTTAGGTTCCGGGTCGATCTTCACTTGCAGCAGCCATGAAGCAGCTGCAAGGTTCTGTGGACAGTGTCCTGCAGTCGGTCTTTACTTGCCGTGGTTCAATTACTGCAGGTCACTTTTACAGTTTCAGAAAGAAAACTGCAACCAGTATTACCTCAGGTCGAGCAAACAGCCCTTTCCAAACACTGCACTACACTTCTGAAAGAGAGCTGCTCTATTTCAACAGCTCAACTCATTTTAGAGTGTCCTCTTCCTGGAGAGCATGAGGCTGGGACTAACATCAAACTGTTTAACACTCAGGATGAGCCAGCTGACGATAGGATCATGTTGGTGGGTGATTCTCTTAACCGTGAGTAATACAGGTGGGATTATAATGACTCCATATTTAGTGCTGTTGGAAATATAACCTAAGAAATTGACTTCCTTAAAAAAGCAAGTTAATTTCACAGTGCTTCTTCTCCCTGTTGAGAAAATGTCTCATTTTGGGTAAAATCTGTTTTGGCCCCATTCAACTCACGTTGTTGGACCTTATCCCTCTTTCCCTGCCTCCCCTTTCATCGTGATGCTCCATATTAGACCTACAGGGTCCTGGCTGCCTCAGAAGCTGCCGGTCAGCTCCAACATGGCTGCCAACAAGCAGGAAAGAACAGATCCTCTGGGGCATAATGAATGAGAAGAATTCCGTGAGACAAAAAAGGAGAGAGGGGCAGTAATGACTGGGAATCACAGATCCCACGGGTGCCTTAACTAATGAAACCAGGCCTTTGCTTAATGCATACAAAACAGCTGTCTCTCGATTCGGGATTGTCCTTCGGAAAATACATTTGTAGACCAATCATGTCATAGTGGCCAATCCACACCGTCCCAAATGGAACAAATGCGGCCGACAAGTGTGTCTCTCAACACCTGAGAAACGGAGGATCCACCGGACGGACCCTTCCCAGACTAGAATGTCCCACGATTCATTGCCCGTCAGTGACGAAACTGTTTTTCGAAGAAGTAAAACTGAGGCGAAAACATCATAAGAATTTATTTTTAAATGTTAGTACTGAACCAAACAGCTAACGATACACATGTTAAGAAAAACATGTTTTCGTATTTCAATCGACCGAAGAACAATTTTGTCCATAGCTTTGTTGCAAGGCGACGGCTGTAAGGGCGGGACAAGATGGTGATGCAGTGGGAAGTACATTTCATCTCAGGTAAATGGCCAAGGATCCTTGGCCATAGGTAAGCCATTTTAAAAAACATATACTCATTTTAAACATATAACATTGAGCATTGATCATGTGTAGCTATAGCTGGTGTGTCTTGAGCGTATATTGTCATGATGAATCGGAGCTTTCTCCTTAATGTTACAGCTCTGTCTTTGAGTCATATATTTCTGGCAAGAGCTGGCATGTAAGCCAATGTTTCTGGTGGCGGCAATCACACAAAATAATAAAACAGTAATCACTTTCCATGAGCTGATGCATCTCTGTGCCTCTGGCGAGCTTGAAATGTGTGTCCGCAGTTGCACAAAGCAATCACACAGCCGCTTGTTTCCCTCCGGTCTGAGCCGGAGCCTGTGCTTCTGGTAAATACAAAAGGGGAAGGAACCACATCAAATAATCAAACAACTGAACCAGATTCTCTCAATCCACACTTATAGTTTAAACCATTACAGTAATTATTCAATGAAACATTTCCCTTGACTCTAAATCGTTCCTAACACTGAATTCCCTGCAATAATCTTGCAAACGCATGTTTTTCACTAATTTCAACCTGACAGTTATTTCCTTTGATAGATATCTCTATTGTCACAAACTATGATCAGAAGGAACCAAAGCTTAATCGATCAATCAGTTGTATTTGTATAGCGCATTTTCTCAAATCACAATTTGTCTCATTGACTTTAACAAGGTGCGACATTGTCTGATCACAACCCATCACCATTTTCCATGATCACGAACCACCATTAACCATTGTGATCCACGATCAGCTGCCACCATGATCACGATCCACCATCACGATCTTGGATTCCCCATCCACCTTCATGATGATAATGTGATAATTACCATGTTGCTCATTCCCTCTACCAAGCAGGTTATGTGTTTGTCTGTCTGGTCGTCAACAGGATTATGCAAAAACTACTAGATGGATCACAACATCTAAGCATATACTCTGTACAGAGTGAGGACATTTTTGGGAAGTGAGAACATTTTGGCAAGTTCTCACTTCTTCAAAGGGCTGTTTGAGGGTTAAGACTTGGTTTTAGGGTTAGGGTTAGAATAAGGTTTAGATTTATTGTGGGGATAGGCATGTGTGTGTTTGTGTGTGTGTGTGTGTGTGTGTTGTGTGTGTGTGTGTGTGTGTGTGTGTGTGTGTGTGTGTGTGTGTGTGTGTGTGTGTGTGTGTGTGTGTGTGTGTGTGTGTGTGTGTGTGTGTGTGTGTGTGTGTGTGTGTGTGTGTGTGTGTGTGTGTGTGTGAGAGAGTATGTGTGTCGGAGGAAGAGAGCGAGCCCATATGATGTTGCGTCATTTCAAACAAATCAATGTTTAAACTGCAGCGGTTCAGAGACGTCAGCTGAGTCTGTGTCTCTGTGTGTGAATCAGTGAGTAAATTATCGTCCATCACGATGTTTCACTGCTTACATCGTCATTTCGCCAATTAAGTTGACATCGCCCAAACCTACTGGTCAGGTAAGAATCATAAGCTAGATAAATAGGCGATATCAACAATTTGGTTTCACTTTCTCTGCGTTTCCAGAATTCATTCAATCTATGGCGGTGGTGGGGGTGCACTTGCACGCATATCTCGTGGACTGTTCATACTATTGAATTTGCACAAGAGCAAGTGTTTTTTTCAAAGCACTTTTTCAAAAGATTTGGACATGTAATATGTTCGATATTAATAGATTGAATAAACCACCAGCACACTGTAGCAGTCAATCAGGCGGCGTAATAGTCTTTCTATAGGCTTAAATCTTCTTCTATATCCTTGTATAAACTACAGCAGCAGCCTGCAGTTAATAATATCAGCCCCACTTGATCATTTTGATAACTTGATTGGATGGATGGACTGACACAGACATTGACAAGTATCATGGGGGCTAATCTCATGACAAAAAAATCCTTAGAATCACTTCCTCCTTAGCAATTTGACTTCAAAGTTTAAGTCAAGAGCTTGTTTTGCTGCTGTACTGCTTTATATAAGGCTGATTACACAACTTTTATTTTGAAAAGTTGTGAACTTGGGTCTGAAGATTGTGTCAAAAGGTATCCAGACCAAATTTAATTTTACAAAACCATATCCTACAAGATGCTTGAATATTTTACTACACACAATATGTAGAATTATCAAAGTATGTCTCAGCCGTACCGTTCAGCCCAATAAGCCGATCCTGCACTTAAGATGAGAATGAGCCGAGGTATTAAACATGCTCAGGTTTCATGCTTGTTATTGTAATCGCTGCTGCTGTCCCTAGAGGACCCACTGTTCTTTTATACCCTTTATATCAACAGGACATAAAACAAGCACAGGCCAGCATTTGTCTCTGAACTCCACTGTCCTCCACAGGTTCTCTGTAATCAGGATCCCAGCAGCCTGCACCAGTACCAGGCCTCATGATCGGGAGTAGAAACGTAGTAACAATTAATTGTGATTAAATAATAAGGCTGCTGCCGTCTCACACCTGCTGAGCCTCCATGTGTAATTAAAAGCATCGTGACATCATGTACGAATAATAATACGAGCGGGTTTAATTAACGTGGCAGTGGCACGCTGACATGCGAACCAGCCTGCTGGAGAAACAGGCTCACACACTGGTATGAAATCTGCATCTTCACTGGTGGAGGCAGGAAACATGGAAATTATGTGATCCCCTTCTCTACAAATCTCACTGATTCCTTTTCTCTTCTCCTGGCTCATGCTGACAGAAATATAAGGATAAAGGATTCTTTTTATACACTTTTTCGCTAAAATTACCTGAGATGATTGTTATCACAAACGTGTGTAAGATGAATAAGAAGCTAGAGCCATCAGCAGGTCAGCTGAACTTGACTTAGTGTAGCTTTGCATGCAGCAGACAGGAGGAAACAGCTTGCTGGCCTTTATCCCAAAATAATGAAATCCATCCTGGAGTGCGGAGCATATTTTTTCAAATATGATCATAGGATAATGGATATCTTAATGGCTGTTATTGTAAAGTAAGGAGCCCCTCAAACCCACCAGGTTTTTTAATTTATTTATCAGAACTCAGCTAATCAGGCTTTATTTTCACCTTGAAATGTCAAAGACATTCTTCATCAGCCGGATAAATTTGCTGTACATAATATACATTAAAGTCAGTGACTGGAAAAAACGATCAAGTGCGGGCTAACCTTGGAATTAATGCAAATTAGTCACACACACAAACACACCCACACCCACACACACCCACACACACCCACACCCACACCCATACCCACACCCACACCCACACCCACACACACACACACACACACACACACACACACACACACACCAACCCCCAGTCCTCTTGTCAAAGCTACGTCCTAAAACATGCACTGCTAAACGACTTTTCCGTGACTCGCTCACTAACTTCTGGCAATCATCTCTGCTTCAGTTGTTTCATGTTTCATGTTTCAGCTTCATGTTTCTCCAGATGAAGACTCCGGTCATGTAAGATAGTAGTCAGGGTGCCAACTGTTTATTACAGTCCTGCGAGAGCCACAGACACAGCTTTTTTTCAAATAACTTTAGTCATTGATGGCTAGATAAATAAAATATTCATCTTATTGAAGTAGTTTTCCTGCTTGAGCAGCTAATTTTCTCTCCACGCACCATCCTGCTTTTGAATCGCTTCTCTATTTTGCTCTTTCCCTCCCTGAGACACCTCATCCAGGCCTGAAAGTCCCAGCCCAGGCAGGATGGATCTCCACAGTGTCCGCTCTAAACACGCCACTTAATCCTCTGATGGGAATATTGTCTCAGCTCCACACTCCTATCTGTCCAGGTTACCGTCAGTGGCTGGTGTGTGTGTGTGTGTGTGTGTGTGTGTGTGTGTGTGTGTGTGTGTGTGTGTGTGTCTCTGTGCGGTGTGTGTGTGTCACTGTATCTGTCCCACACAAACCACCTTGATCGCTGCTGAAGACATTTTATTCTCTGCACTTCCTCTGTCCTGCAGAGTCTATAGGTGTCATTTATCAAAGCTTGAATAAAACCAAATCAGGGTATAGGAACAAGAAGGCTGTTGTTTACAGACGTTTTCTGGACTTTCTTCAGAGTTTTCCTCTCACACATGAAGAACACAGGCAGGACGTAATCCCTTATCACCAAAAGCTCTCGACATCTAAGTTGGTGTCTTCTACGTGTATTGCACCACTTTTTCATACTGAGATATTTTTTGCGTCTGTCACATGTTAGAAACGTCATCAACACACTCACTGGCGGCGGAGCAGGATCTGCTGCTGTGTTCTTACATCGCATCATTCTCTGGAGCTTTAACTCAGGGACGAGAGACTCTCCTGATAAAGTCCAGATGCTCTCAGTCAGACATTTGCAATCTCACTCATCCGGAGATTCTCTTTAGTTCAGTGCATGTCTGAAAGCAGCTTATGAAACATAACCAATGAACAGTGATACATTTCAGCTCTCACCTGTTCTACATTAATCTGTTCATTTACACACAAACACGCCACAGAACTCTGTCTATCGTCAGCACATCCCTTTGAAACAGCCTCGATGTAGCAGCAGCCGAGAAAAACAAAATCTGAAAAACATCACAGAGTGACTACAAAGAGACACAAAGCGTCCCAGCATGCATTTGGTCAAGTTATGTTTGTGGACAATTCTTATTCTCTTTCACATTGTGTTCTGCAACATTTTCCTCCATTCCCACAAATTAATTTGTTGTCACACAAGTGCTCATTAGGCACAGTTCCAGTTCCATCGTGTGAGATGCAGTAAGAACACTTGCTTCAGTTCTTGCAGCCGTGGACAAATTGTGGTTTTGCTGAAATGTTGCAGAGCCTGCTGCCAGCCACCAAACTGCAGTATAACATCAGACGGCCTCTGCATTAAAGTTCAACTGCTGAGAACCAAAGCCCAACACAATCTCTGATGATGCTCAGCTCAAACCAAACAGTGTCGACAAATGACTTGTCCAAAAACACACAAACAGAACAGGGGGGGGGTTTGTGATTGTCAAATAAAGGATCGCCCAAATCCAAACACATAAGGGGCTCAGCACAACTTCAATGCAATTCATATAGCTTTTACACTTAGAATTAGCAGGTATACCAAGGCATTTAAAAATGTATTGTCAGATTGATTGACTCCTTCCCCACTGCCAGTGGAGGAGTTGTTTCCCCTGAAGCATCATGTTTGATGTCGTGCTCTCTCACTTCGCTGTTTCACCAAATTAGCGTGTTCACCCAGGTGTCACATTACCGTCCCTGCCAATCAGAGTCAGAGCCAATAAAAATCGGTGTCTACCGCAGAGTCATTTGTCAATTGACTCCATTCCCACTGCAGACAACCACCAGATGTTAGCGGATGTAACTGGGTTTTTTGAACAGAGGAAAACGCAATCTACGGCAAACTCAGCAGGACAACTAGTCTCGATTTCTAGATCACAAACAACACAAGCAACACACAACAGGAGATTTCAGGACGAGAGCCACTTCCACTAAACCACCGTGAAACCACCAGAGAATGATGCTATGAAAGATGCAGAAGTGAGAGAGGGGGCATTAGATGAGACAGCTGAAGACACACTCATCTCTGTGTGAAGACATGAAACAGGGCAAAACAGGCAGAGCAGACCTGACATGTCATGATCTGCCCTGGGAAACGGCTTCATCAAAAATACATTTGTATAGTTTGTCACGTGGTTCAGACCTGCGTGTTCTCCTGTGAGCGCCGACCCGTGAATTGAATCTCAGAATAAATTCAAAAGATAAATCTCTCTCTTTGTATTTTTCTCTGCAGGTATCCCTGACTCCAGAGCTGCAGGATCCAGATCTGACTACTAATCAACTATTATCATTATTATTATTATCTATATTAGTGTGTCATTAACAAGAGCATTACATAATATCATGATTTTATTATAACAAGTCTGACTGAGCTATGATATTCTCTCCTCTCTTCTCCATTTCTCTCCGCTCTCCCTGAGCAGTCAAGGCAGATGGCCGCCAACTCTGAGTCTGGTTCTACAGATTTCCTCCTGAAAGTTGTTTCTCTCCCCAGTTGCCAAGTGTTTGCTCATTATGGGAACTGTTGAGTTTTCCTGTAATGTTGTCAGTAGATAAAGTGACTCGAGATAATGTGTGTTGTGATTTGGTGCTATACGAATAACATTTAATTGAGTTGAAATTAAATTAAATTCTGTTTGAAATTGAAAAAAACGCACACTGACAAGAAGAGACAGATTTTTCCTTATCTAAACAGAACTGAGCCTGATTTGTACTATTAATTATTAAGGTATTCAATTTGCAAGGTTTATATAATGATAAGTAAATAAATAAAATAAGCAAAAATGTTCCATTTATATCTAAACAAGACACTGTGTCCAACACAACATCAGTAGCCAATTCCATACTTGAATAATTTCCTACTCATTCCATTTTTCATTGTCCCTCTGATGGTGGCAGAGCCCGCTCCATCAGAGCAGGCCGCTGCCAGCCTGGTGAGAGCCGATTGAAGATGGCATTCTGCTGGCACAACAAGAGCTGCCGCGGCTCCACTGCTGCTCCGCTGGATCCGGACAGACAGGTCCAGACGCTGCACATCAGGCTGTATTCCTCATTGTGCTAATGAACTCACACCAAGTTAGGGACTAACATCGCAGGTCGGATGAGAAAAGGCAGCAGCAACAGGGAGGAGAGGAGAGGGGGGGTGCTGGGAGGTGTGGAACAAGTGGGAACAAACAATCTGGTCAGATAGAAGGAGCCAGAGCTTACAGCTGTACTGTGCTGCTGCTCTTCTTCTTCTTCAGCCGCAGACTAAAAACACATCTCTTCTGACTTCACCTTAGATTAATAAATTGTTTTTTAATTTCTAAATAAAAATAGTTAAATAAATTGTTTAATAATTTAGTGGCACTTAAATTTAGTACTTTGTAGTTTGCCATTTTTTCTATCAAATTGTACTTTCTTGATTCTTGTTGTTCTGGGTTGGTGGCCTCATGGTTGATGCACTTATTGTAAGTAACTTTGGATAAAAACGTCAGCGAAATATAATGCAATGTAATGCTCCTGAAAGGAAGGGGGGCTGGTGGTGGTGTGTGTGAGTTTGTGAGTTTGTGTGTGTGTGTGTGTGTGTGTGTGTGTGTGTGTGTGTGTGTGTGTGTGTGTGTGTGTGTGTGTGTGTGTGTGTGTGTGTGTGTTAGTGGATCATGTCCAGGAGGAAACACACTGAAGAAACACACAGAGAAAGAAACTTGTGGTTTCTCTGAAGGCTGAATGAAGACAGACCCTTCTAGTGACTGACACACACATCCAGATGTTGGGCCATGCAGCAGATGGCACTAGTTTGTCTAGAAAGACACATCTCACTCAACGGCTGGATGGGTCGGCCCAGCAACCCCCTCAGCCAAATCATTGAATCTGCACTAGAGGGGAAAAAAACACCTTCAACTTAAGAAACATCTTTGTATGTCCCTGCTCCAGATACTATTCACCATCCAGAGACAAAGGCAGTTCGTGACAACTACATGACACTTCACACTGACCTGTGCAGGGGGGGGTATTCTGGACATGGCGTCTCGGATTCATGACGATAACTGCTCCAGCCTCGTTCACCATTGTATCGCTGCAGCCACATCATTAACCGTGGACTTATTCGGACTTAAAAACACACAGTGGGTATCCACGACCCTTCAAACCCATTTGATGCCGGCGGGTCCTCAATAACCAAACAACAACAACAACAACAACAACCTGAGCATCCCTTCCAACACGTGTGTGCGCACCAGATGTGGAGTCCATCCAGTTGTGCCCGGGCAGGCGCAGCTGCTTGGGCTCCACAGGCAGCTGTGTGGCTCAGGTGAGCACATGGAGTCAGGGCACACAGGTGGAAAGTTCAGGAGTCGGTAGTCCTCACCTTTCTGTCCGGAGGGAGGACGCGCTCTCACCGTGCGTCGGAGCAGCTGCTGCGCGTAAAATGTTTGGAACCAGCTTGTCACCCGCGGATGGAGAGAGCGGGAATATGGCTCCCTCTGTTTAAATGATCACTGACACAGTCCAAAGACACACACACACAATGTGACCATCGTCCCGCATCCACTGACTCCACTCACCCCCCCTGGTGCCTCCTCTTCCCGTCCTCTCTCCTCCCTCCGCTCGCTCACTCAGTGCGCATCGAGCGTCCCCGGTGCCAGGCTGCGAGCTGTCCCTCCACCAGCCTCCAGTGACAGCAGCAGACTCATTCCATCAGCACACAGGACTGCTGCCTCTCTCACTGTCTGTGCTGCTGTCTCTGACGCTTCCGCCACTCAGCAGCAGGATCAGGTAACTCCACACTCACCTGGAGGTGGAGGAGGCTGCCACTAAAAGCTGCACTGCTGCCCTCATGTGGGCTGAGAGAGCAACGACAACCCACAAAACACATGGAACCGTCCAAGTTTAACGCAAGGCCCCAAAGGAGTCTCCAGGGGGGTTGATTTCACAATAAGTTCATTCATAAGTACGGTGGAGTACATTGCAGATTCAAACATTTTGAGAACAATGTTGAGAATAAAGTCATCATTTTATGAGAAAAAAACACAACATTACAAGAAAATAAGTCATAATATTACCAGAATAAAGTCAACATTATAAATCGTAATTTTAGGCTACATGTTATTTCAGAAGAGCAGTTTGGGAAATTTTACTTTAGTATAGTTTTTACAAATAATGAAATACTGAATCTTTTGGTACATTAACACTTCATTATCTCAAGTATTTAACCAATACGTATTTGAAAAGATTGTGCAAGAAAATAGGTTTATATTGGACAAATAACCACAAGGTCCAAGGGGGAAATTGTCTCTTATGTGGAGGAGGAAATGGCAGGATATTTTATCTGCCTCAAATTTTACGATTTTATTTTCTTAATATAATTACTTTTATTCATGTATATTGTCACAACTTCATTCTCTTTATATTATGACTTATTGACATATTTTTTTCTTCTTCAATGTGGCCCTAATACTTCCCTGATAATAATCCCACACCATTCCTGTAACAAAAACCTCAAGACCTGTCAAATAGGGATCTTTGATCTATATGGGTCAGGTCCGCGGTCCCAAGCAAAAGTTTAAGAATCACTTGTTTAAAGGGTGTTACTGTCTCACGCAGCTTTAGAAGCCATAACGTTGTAAAACCAGCTTTAAATTGTTCTTGTCATTTTCACAGTGTCAGTACGAGGAAAGACAGAAAGGCAAAATAAACCCTCAAAACATCAGTATGAAGCGTCCTCATTATTTCACCGGATATGTGTACTTACAAATTGTACCACAGCCAAATGTACAATGCATTTACACAGAAATGTATTCAATTCTTTTGAAAAATGTTTTTTTACATTTTTTTCAAACGAGTAACAAAGAAGAGACTGGAGCTCTCCACGTACAGCAAAAACAGTTTTCATTTATTGTTATCACTTTGGGATGTTGTGGGTGGGATGTGGGGATAGGTTTGTTGATTAGTAGTTGTCCAGTTTTTACATAATTTCTCACTCTTTTGGAGAAGTAACTGTATGGGGATTTTATTCCAAGGAATAAAAAGTATCTAAACAGTGTAGAAAAAGAAAACAATAGCCAATATTCAGGCTTTTCCCCGAGCACAACCAGTTAACAGTACCATGTTACCATTACATGTCCTGTATTCAAAACTTCAGTCAGCCCAAATAAACCTAGTATAGTCTAGTTATTTATCCAGTTGTCTTGGCCGACACTGTTGTACCATCTGCTTTGAGAGAAAATTCTGCAAATGGTCAATTGCCAGGAGGGAGACCATCATCCATCAGTCAGCCTGTGACACACTCCACACATGACTTGACACAAATGAACGTGTCTGACCTCTACCATAATGAAGAGGTCAATAACACAAAGAGAACATACTGCTTGTTACGACCTCACCTCAGACCTGGCTTTGTCGTTTTTTTTTTTTATCCCATATCAGCAAATTTTAATCTCCCTTCTGTTTATCTTGTATCATCTGGTCTCCTGCCTCCGCTCTGTGTTCCCTCTGAGAGAAAGAAGTGCAGGTATCTGCAGCGCTGCTGATAAATGCTGATGTTTAGATAAAGAGATTTGCTTTGATACACCAGGACGAGAGGCATTCACACACATTCATTTCAGCCTTTGCCCTGAACACATCTTCTGTCATTAATCCCCGGTGGACCTGACATGGTCTCTCTCTCACATTCAAAGAACTACATATAAATCAGTATCCTATAGATGATCTATAAGTGAGCTGTAGCTGCAAATCTGTAATAAAGCCATGTGTTGAGTCTCTATATTCTCCATTTATCGAAAGGTTGGTAGTAGTTCTGGAAGTCCGGTGTCAGGAGGAGGCAGCAAGATGTGCTAAGGCAAAACAGGGGCAGTTGATAAAATTGGAGAGGATAGAAAAAAGGAATGTAAAATAAGTCTCTCCCAAGCTAGGTATACGTGGAGACACAACTAGTTACTTCCAACAATAGAAACAAAGAGAACTCCTACCAATGCCTAGCCATCCAAATCATCATGCACAGTTCTATGGACAACATTTGTCCATCAGGGGGAAGAGGGACAGAGAGGTTCTCCTCCACTGACCAGGGGCGGTCAGATGGAGCAAGCCCAAGACCTGGAGATGTTGGTGGATGTGGGCCAGCGGCTTACAGTCCCATCACATATTATAACTGCCACCCTAAGACCTGAGCTGATACTCTGGTGCAACACCCTGCGAGTCGTCCACTTTGTAGAATTGACATCACCCTGGGAGGATAATGTTGATGAAGCGAATGTGAGGGAAAGGCTGTGGTATGCATACATGGCATTTGAGGCAGAGCAACGTGGTTGTATAGCAATAGTTTGCCCTGTGGAGTTTGGCAGCAGGTGCTTCCTTGCAACATAACATTAACCATAAGGTTTCTCACGGATCTGGGGATCTATGGACAAGCCCTGCACCAGACCATAACAAAAACATCACACACTGCAGAACGCTGCAACCGATGGCTCAGGATCAGGAGGAAAGATCCCAAGATGCTAGAGACCGGCACACAGGTCTGATCAACCTGCCAAGGGCCAGCCTTAGGAGAGGATGACTTGTGATTAAAAGACTGAAACACCTGATGACACTAAGGTCAGAACTGGAGATATGTCTCTAAAATCCACTGGTGGTCACTAACATCCCATAACATCAACTGACGGTAGGCCTCTTAATTGGTGCGTCAGACCTTCAAACATACAAGCAGCTGCGGCGCCACCCCCTCCAACATCCTGAGACAAAAACAGCCTGTTAAAAATGTTAAACATTAATTCATAAGCAAATATTTTACTCGTGCAATGCTCCTGGTTGACGGTTAGCGCCTGTGAGCATTAAATATAAGTTATTTTCTAATTGTATTTTGTCCATTTCTGTCTAAATACACAATACTTCCAGGTGTTGGGCGCCGGCCAAATACAACAAACTGTCTCTTGCACTCTTTGCACCCTGATCACTTTTTAAAACTTTATTACGTTTGCACTTTACTTTATAGAAACTTAACTTATGCTGCTGTATGTGCTGTACGTGAATCTGTTATGTTTATTTATTTGTATGTTTATTTAGTATTAGGAAATGGAGACCTCAATTGGAACTTCAGTGATTTCTTTACAAAACCCCATCAAAAAAAAAAAAAAATAGATTAAGTACAGAAGATTTCTCTCTAATGCACCATTGTCATTTTAAGTTCTTCCTCAGTTGTCAGTATGCAAAACATCAAACAGTTTCAATCAACACAAAACTTCATAGGTTTATTTAACAGTACATGTTACAAGTATTTGACATGAGAAAAATAAATGTTTCTAGTTTTCATGTGATGTGCATTGAGGCGAAGCAGCACCACACTTGTTGATCATGAGGTTTGAGTGTGTAATGACAGTGTTTTTAGAACCACAAAATAATATCTAGTACACAGTAGAGATCTCTACATCACCAGCTCATATGTCCTTATTTACTATTAGTTCCACTGCTTTCTACAAGCAGACAGACGATTCAATCCTTTAGCCTTGTATGACAGTAGGGTTAACTATGGTGTCAAATCTTCATTCTCATTGCTGAACTGCTGTCAGTGCTTCATACTTTGCATGTCACTATTTCAGAGGCCTGTTAAGTCATCAACTCATTCTTGAGACCCAAGTTCACAACTGTTCAAAATAAAAACTCAGCTCAATATAAAGCATTGCAGCAACAAAAAGAGCATTTTGTTTTTACATCGAAGACAAATTGACAAACAGGAAGTGATTCTATGACTGTTGATGGATATCATCACCTGTGTTCTGTGTCTCAGTCTGGTGTGGTGAAATAATCAAATTATCATGAATGCAAAATATATAAAGAAAATGATCTGGTGATGGTTTTGACACATGGTTTGACCCATTTGCTGAGCACTGCTGTATCTGAGGACGTAGAAGAAGACATGTACAACTCGGTCCTCAGAGGGAAGGCTCACTGCCCACTGACTGCTACATAGAGCTGCTCACACAAATACTAGAAACATACACATATCCCCGAAAAGCATTGTATCATCACTAAATACAATGATTAAATTATCAATAGTTTATGTCTCTCACTTGAGAAACAAAGCAAGTAAAAACCTCCCTGAAAGCTTGAAAATAAATACATCCCAAAATATATATGTATATATATAAATTCACGCAAAAATGACCATTCACCTCCAAACACAATCAAGTGTTTCATATATTGCAAATAACAGTAAATTAATAAAAACTGTAGTAAAAAACACATTATGTGTCAGACCTTCAACAAGACATTACTTCCTCTGATCAGACTGCTCAGAAGAAATACATCAGAGATATGGAGTCCTCTAAAGTAAACTGACTACATGTACAACCCCAACAAGTTGGGACGGTATGAAAAATAAAAAATAAAGACAGCAGTGATTTCTAAATTTAATTTGACTTGTACTTCATTCAGACAGCATGAACATAAGACATGTTATGTTTTGTCTGGTCAACCTCATTTATTTGTAAATATACATCTATTCCTGTCATTTAGGCCTGCAACACGTTCCAAACAAAGTGGGGACAGGGTAATTTAGGGCTAGTAAAGAGGTAGAATTATAAAAAAATGAAGTGATTTGAAAACGGTGATGTCAACAGGTGCTTATAATTATGATTTGGTGCAAAAACAGCATCCAGGAAGGGACCAGCTCTACTGTGCATAACATTATTTAAAGATTCAAGGAATTTGGAGGAATTTCAGTGCATAAAGAGCAAGTTGAAGCCTAAGCTGAGTAACCGTGCTCTCCGATCCCTCAGACGACACTGCATCAAGAAGTGTCATTCATCTATAAGCAATATGACCACATGGGCTCCGGATTACTTTGTCAAACCTTTGTCATGCACTACAATTCACAGTTATATCCACAAATGCCAGATAAAACTTTACTGTGCCAAAAGAAAATTTTATGTTAACCGTGTCCAGAAGCACCGTCTACTTCTCTGGGCTCGTTACCAGCAACAAGTCCAAAAGACAGGGTCTGTCATGGTATGGGGTTGTGTCAGTGCCCTTGTTAAAGGTAAGTTACACTTCTGGGGGGGGGGCATTAATGCCTAAAAGTACATAGAGATTTTGGGGCAACATCTGCTGCCTTCAAAACGACATCTTTTCCAGAGACTTCCATGCATATTGCAACAAGACAATGCAAAACCACAGTCAGCACACATTAAAAATGCATGGCTGCGGAAGTTGATGGGGTGCTGGATGCAGTCCAGACCCGGCCACAACAGGGAATATGTGTCGCATTTTAAAACGCTAAATTCGACAACGGAAGCCCTGTACCTTAAGACTTGTTTGTTTGGACAAAACGACCCCTGGAACGCTTTATCACTTGGTGTCTTGAGTCCCTAAACGTCTTTTCAGTGTTGTGAAAAGGAATGGCAACATTACAAAGTGGTAAATGCCTTACCGTCCAAACTTTTTTTTGAAATATGTTGCAAGAATCTAAATTAAAATAAGTGTTTATTTTGAAAATACAAAAAAATGCATCAGGTCAAAAATCAAATAATGTGCTTCTGTTTTGTTTTTACAGGACAAAGATCATTTCTATATCACTGTTCTCAGTTCGTATTGAATATGTCACATAGCGTCCCAACTTTTTCTCATTTGGGGTTGTACAAATGGCGTGTACTCTTATAAATGTAACATGGTGGTTTTTGCTCACACCAGACGGCATCTAGCTCAGAGTTTCATTATGAAGCATCACCCTGAGCTGCACAGTCACACCCGGTAATCAGATGCTTTCTTTAGTCGTCTGGAAATATTCAAGTATCACCTCTCAGTTCCGAGCAGATGTAAACAATGCAGACACTGACGGACATCAAATAAAATCAGAGTCAGACTCTGAGTATAATAAATACTCTACATACATCTAATGCAACACCTCTGAGTATAATTGTCTCCAGGGAAGCGGTCCAGCTGAGAGCCGTTGGTGCATATTAAACTGCCCTGGCCACTTCAGTGCTCCATGAAGTCTGCAGCTCTATTTGCTGCAGTCAGCTCAGGACCGTGGACAAAGTCAAACCAAAGTGCTCTTTTTATGAGCCGACATTGCTGCGGTCCTGGAGTTAGGAAGTGGGTGCTATTTAATCCCCACTTATCTTGCATTTTTTACAAGCTCTGATCTTAAGATAATAACAGTAATCCCTCCTTCGATTCAAGTAAACTTCCCCCAGATATAATCTTCCTACATTTGTGTTTCAGTCTTCAAACTGTGCGTTTAAATAATCCTGCCTAGAGTCGACTGTGTCTCCATCCTCAGTCTGTGCTAGGAGGGTGTAGTGTCTTGGTTCATTGTACCCGATGCTGGAGTCTGTCACAGAGACAAAGGGTGTCCTAGCCTGCCCCCTGCTGGAGATTCCTCTCATAGTTTTCCAGGCAGATGTTGACACGCTCAGTGAAATAGTTGCGGTCAGAGATGGCCCGGAGGAGGTCGTTCTGGACCAAGGTGATGTCGTACAGCTCAGAGGTGCAGGCTAGACGAGTGTCCTTGCCACCTGGGTCCATAAAAATCTGAGAAACACACACACAAACAGAGAGAGAGAGAGAAGAGGAAGAAAGTTGTGTTTGTTAACTTTCAGGGGTTCTGAACGAGCTGCATTGTCTTGTCTGGGTAAATCTCGTGTCGGGAGTAGCTCACAGAAGGAACATGGTATGTATAAAGTCCAGACTCCAGAGAATCAACAACTCACTGACAGAGACAAACATACACACAAGAGTTAAGGTGTAAACAACACCACATCATACATTACACTGAATGAATGTTGTGAGACAATGGTTTGTTGTGACATGTTCATCATCCTGGGACACCGACAGGAGGCTGTTGTTCAGGCTGGTTCACTGTGACACTGTCATGACTCAGTAGAGCACATGCAACAGCTGTTTGCACGATCAGCTTTGTTCTTAACTTGTGAGAACAATGAAAACTTGTTGTGTGCAATTTTCTTGCATTTTGAAAAGTCAGGTGAAATAAGTCAACCATTATCTAGACAAAACTGTGAAATTTCGTGGACTGTACCAGTCGCCCCATAAGACACACACAGTTATTAAACTCTTTTCATAAAAAATAATCAAGGGCCCAGGTTGAATAATTCCAGAATTACCCTTTTACAGATATGCTGTCTCAAAAATCTGCTAAAATGAAAACTGTACAATGTGGATGGAGCCCTGGTGGTTTCTCACAGCTCCCACCCCATCACAAAGGGTGACTGAGCTTTTGCTTTTACCTATCAATCAAATATTATCAGTGTAGCCCATTTTCACAAATCACAGTTCGTCTCTTAGGGCTTGACATGGTGCAACATCCTCTTTCCTTAACCCTCAGCAAAAGTGAGGAAAAACTAGCAAAACATACTTGAGAAATGTAGAAACCTCAGAGAGAGAGAGTAACATGTGCGGGATCCCTGTCCCAGGATGGACAGAGGTGCAATCAATGCCACATGTTGCAGAGCACATCAAAAGAATAACAATATAATAATATAAACTACTAGAGCTCCCACGTGATGGAACTCACTGCTTTTTTAAATCCCATCTTAAAACTTCTCTTTGCTTGAAAGCTTTTAAAAATGATTGACATTAGCTCTTATTATTTGGACTGTATCTGTCTGGTGCTATTTATTTTTTTGTAACATTGTACAAAAAAGTGCTACATAAATAAAGTAAATATCAATCAGCGTTGCCAAAGGCCTGTCAGTGTAGCTCCAGTCCTTTATGGCAAGAACAGTTTATGTATTTATGTTGATGAATGAAACGTAAGTGACAGTACCCTGGGCTGAACGATGGTTTCCTCGTCATTCTGTCGTATGTTGTCGTCTATGAAAATGTGCTGAACGCTCTGGTCAAAGGGGTCGACCCAGAGTGGCTTCCCCCCCCGGATGGAGAAGGAATTAGTCGACCACCTGGATGAGAAACAGGATCACAGAAGTATTAGGAAAAGGGCGACGGAGGGAGTCCCACATGAATGATGGACTCATACCATTCAAAGTGGTCCTGAAAGCCCCCCAGGCCCTGGACTGAGCTGAAGTACTGATACAGGCCCCTCTCTCCATCTTGAGAGGACACGCGGTCCTCGGCTCGACTCAGGACGATTCCCTTCTTGCTACAGCGGATCTTGCCTGGAGTCATGTCCACATTAATCTGAGCGGAGAGAGGAGAAGAGTCAGAGAGAGAGAGTCAGAGAGAGAGAGACTGGCTTACACGAGGAATTTAGACTGGACACAAATCTGTGAATAAATCATCTTCACAGTAGAATATATTTCTAAGAAATTGGGTAGATTGACCCTCATGATTTAACTTACCTTCAGATCAGGCAGCTCAGGGAACAGGGGATGAGCCCCTTCATTCAGTGCTCTGTGCACAGCTCTCAGCACACGAGGTAGGTCTGATCCAAACGTACGAAACAGGATGGCAAATTCCCATCCTTCCTGCACCAGGTCTTTGAGCAGCTGGAAGAAGGACGGGAGGATCCAGTGGTACAGCCGTCCGTCCTCTCCTTTGACAGACAGCTCGCTGTCTCCCTGCAGACAGCAAAGTTAGGGAGCAGTCAGTGAAACACACACACAAAAAAATACACTCATTTGACTGCAAGTTACAATTTTCTGCAGTGTCACATAAACGTGTTCACACAAAGGAAGTTCTCCAGACGTCTTCAGAGAACGCTAAGTGGGACAGGTTGGAGGCCCGGCTGGAGCAGACGAGAGATTGCATGATGGGAAGAAAGGAGGAATGAAGGAGTAAAGAGGCAACATATTAAAGGTACCAATGACAAATGTAATTTTATTTTTACTTTTACTCCACCTCTCTTGCTTCACCCTCCCTCATCTGATCTATTTCTCTTAGGTAAAAAGCTCAAGCTGCTCCACTCACCGTTCTTCCCTGAAGCCTGGAGAACTTCCTTTGTGTTTTTTCTGTTGCATTCGTTTTCAGGCTTTATGTGTTTTTGATTAAGTATTTTTTCTGTATAGAGCTCAACAGTGTGGATCCTTTCGGAATTTGCAGCATGATTCTCCTCCTTTAAAGGATTGGACGGTTGCAGCGTATTTGCTCTTGTCCCTGAATCTAAAACAAAAGTAAATAACTCTGTGCATTCTTTCTTCCAGGTTCCACCATTTGTCATTATTGTGTTGTGTGCTTTGTTTGTACTCTGCATCATGTAATGTAACCATTTAGGGATTTATAAATTTGAATAGGAAACTAAAAAGTAGCAGTCATCTCTGGGTCAAGATTTGAATAGATAATCTTGATCTATCTCTCCTGTATGGATGCTTGCCTTGACACCCTCGGGCCAGCGCAGCTGATCCAGATGTTCATCGCGGACTCCACGGAAACGTTGTCCCGCACCAGAGCTGAAACCAGGCATCCGTCCAAACTGGTCCGAGTAACGAACTGCATCTTTGCGTGGTGGGAACAGGGAGGGCGAGTCACTCAGCCATTCCCATTTTCCTGCACAGAGGTGACGAAAACAAAGAGTTTGTTAATGGCTTGAAATGCAGATGATCACTGAAAGTGGGAATAGGTTTCTTTCCCCAGCTGCTCCTTCAGCAAGACAATAATACTCTATTCAAATCTATGTTCTTGTCCACTGATCTCGATCACTACTTAATACAGTATATTTTAGTACATGATGGCAAATAATCACAGCACATGATGAACTTGGACAAATGTCATCAAGTTGGTTAGAGTAAAGGCAGATTTAAGAAATTAAGAGAATTAACTTAATCCTTCAATTAACATGAACCGACGATCTCTTCCCTCATGTTATGCTGTAATCTTTCTGTAACCGTTCTGGAATTTCATTGCCTCTGTACTTGTACTCTCTGCATATGACAATAAATTGACCTTTGACCTTTGAATGGTTTATATTGGATGGACAGGGAGCATAGCTACTAAATACATAATTATGTTTGTCGAAAAGCATTTGAATTTGGTACAGGTCAGATCAGAGTCAACCCAACGCTATTTGAGAAAAACGTTAATTCAATATTTAATGTCATGTTTGAAACAATGAGCTTCAATGCAGCATCATTGTGATCCCAATGAATTATCTGGTTCAAATAACGTGTTCACTTTTTGTGTTGGTTGACAAAGTGTCGTCACTTGTGTCACTAGTGAGGTAAAGGTTCGGAGTGATCACTCAACACCACAGGAACAATGGCTCCAGTGTTCCACCTGACAGACACACACACACACACACACACACAGTAGCAGCCATTGTGACAGTGACCCAGTGTGTTCCCACCTATACACAGTCTATGGTTCCCACTCTACCGTGTGTGTTGACCTCTCCCCAGGTGCAGGTGGTGAGGAAGTAGTCCAGAGCAGCCACGGTGCCCTGGCCCGTCACCGAGTCGGACACCACCACGGTGCTGTTCAGGTCCAGGTGCAGCACCAGCTTCTTCCTCTGGTGGAGGTCGGAGGACCGGAGCCCCCAGGGGACCGGCCCCGCCGCGGGCTCCCCGGCCGCGGACACAGGCTCCCCGGGGACACCGCCGCCGTTGGTCCCGTCGTGTAGCTCCGCTTGTCGGCCGCTGTTCTCGGTGAAGTCCGCCATGACGAGGCTGTTCCCGGTTAGAAACGAGCTGGACTGAAACAACCCAAGTAACCGGCTCCGCTCACTGACTCATACGACTTATTATTTACCGGTTCTTCCTCATACCCCATGCCGTCTTCTTCCTCATGTCCCCGGCTGTGCATTGCCACGCAAATCAAACAGCGCCACCCTCTGGTCTGTATGTGAAACGCCTTCATGTGAGGTATTAATGGCCAAATAAAGTGTAGAGTCCCATTTACTTATTACAATACGTTACATTATTGTAATGTATTGGTTCAATATGAATAAAATGGCCACCAGTGGTCTGTAATAGTCAGTGGGAGCAGGCCAGTGTGTCTTCGTGTCTTCTTCTACGTCCACAAGTAATGATCACAGAGAGGAGGGTGGGGGGGGGGGGGGGGATTTCCCAGCTCCTCCTTCAGGTTAATATGAATACTCCATCAAAATGTATTATCTTGTCTCCTTGTCTCGTTCTTTACTTATTCACAGTATATTTTAGTAGTACATGATGGCGTTGCCAGCAATAGAAACTTTTATGGATCACCGATGCTGATCTCCATCATGGAAAAAACCTTCACAGAATCACTTCTTGTTTGGAACTTTATCTTCAAAGTAAAAGCACAACATTGTTTTTTGCTGTAAAGTGTCAGTTGCTTGACAGACCTCTAAAATTGCCAATATGCACTGTATGGTAAAAATTACACCACTTCAGAAAATCTTTCAAACGTATATACAAGCCATACATGAACAGTAATAAAGCAATTTCACATTCATAAACCAGGTAGGATGAGCACAATTGTTTAACTTTACTCAGCAGGGTTTTAATGGGCACTTGACAGTGTATACTAAAACAATAAAAAGAAAACAAAAAAAATACACATTTGTCGGCCATAATCAAAATTGTTTTATTTATATTAACCATTCATATGTATCCACAGCAGCATTCTTAATGATCCCCACTTCATATTATACCATCAGAAAGGAGGGGAAGGGTGAGACTCGACGACTCACGCAAAACAGAAATAATGAAATTTATCAACGTTTCCGACGGAGAGGATACATAACAGGGGCTCGGGTTACAGTCTGAATGAACATGCAGTCATGCACTTTTCAGTTTACACTGAAGCCTTTGACAGTTGCATCCACAGGATTCGAATATCCAAACAAGTACCAAAAAAGAAAATAAGAACATGCCAAAGCAACAGAAGCCAAATAAAGTTTACAAATCAAACATTGAGTGCCTTCTGGATTTAAAAAAGAAAAAGAAAATTAGCAGGTCATCACTTATCTCACATATCATAACTTTACATCAGTTGAAACAAACCTAATCCAAATTAATGAATATCTGCCACAAACAAATAAAGATTTACACACAATACAACAATCTTCACTCAAAACTCCCCATATATAGTCTACAGGTCGTCCACAGCTGTAGTCGGGGATGAAATGGTCTGGTAAAAGTTAGCAGTGTTTTCAGCTTGGAACCAGACCACAAGGTGCGTTGATGCGTGGAAGTCTGGCAGGCTCCACTCAACTCTGTTAGGTGGTTGAGGATCAGCTCCTGCAGCAGCAGCTTACAGCAGCTGAGATTATACACGTTAGCTTCCGTCTGTGAGTCACTATATGCAATGAATTAATAGAAATACATAAACAGCTTGTTAAGTCTTTATCAATGTGCAACTGTATTAATGTGATTATATCCATGATGTGTCTAGTTAGTGCGGAGTACACATCTACGTGTGTATCTGAAGGTCTTTAGCAAGCCGCCAAGTCCTCGGAGGTCACCTCTAGATCTTCACCTTCATCGCTACGGCCGCTTCAGACACCTGTGTAAAGAAATGAGCACTGATGTGTCTGCAGCTGAGGAGCAGTTTCCACCTCCCTGGATCAACAGCCCTTATCTGCATGTTCCATCAGTCCACAGCACGCCTAGTCCACCTCCTCCATGTTGCTGTAGGATGGCGCCGTACACTCTCCGGAGTGGCCGAAGAGGTCAGAGGGAACCTCTGTGGTCAGCGTGGGGGGTCCTTCGGGATCCAGGTCAGTCCCAAACAGTGACTGACCAGAAGCCTATAAAATAAACCAGTGTTAACAATAAATCAAGCTGGTTTAGTGTTCGGAGAGCTTTTATCTGTGAGGAGAAAACACTGCAGGTGTTACAGGACTGAAATAATGTACATGAAGACTATAAATAGATGGAGATTTTATTTCCAAAAGGAGCACAATGCTTTATGTATTCGAAAGCAGCATTTAGATGAGAGGTATCTAGATACATTATTGCAGGGAAATTAGATGGGTTACAATTTTCTTCGAAATACAGTACTCCCAATGATTTTTATGAACAAGTCATCAATTTAAAAGTATATTATAGACAGATAAGGAGTATTTCCTCATAAAATACATTATTCATTGCATTAACATCATACAGCAGACTATATGTATATAAATACGTCGTTTTATCCTTTAGACAGATCCATTGAAATCACAAACAAAAATACAGATGTTCTAAAAGCTCCAAAAATCTAGGATGACTAGTAGATCTGTTCTTCTGTTTTATACTGGGATAACTCATACTTTCAGGTTTATCCCCACAGTAGTGTATATTCAGCACATGCCTAAGGTGGACCTCAGTCTTGCATATATCCAAGTCAAGTATACAGAGTCAGACGGTGCTATGCTGAGAGCATTTAAGGCAAACACAGGTAGCTCTACACGATGTAGATACCAGAAGTGAGCTGAGATTTCCCTGAGACCTAAATACTCAATCGCAATGACTGCAGAGAAAAGACATCAATTATGGACAGTTTGGAGTTTAAACAAGTGTAAAACATTCTGAAAAAAATCCCTGTACATTCTTAGGCTGGCGTATGTTGTGAATTAGAAACGTCTCTTGGGTTTTGCAAGTGAAAACTAAATCCGTTAACAATCACACAGTATTTCAAGAAGACAGTATTAACATAGTTTGTAAAGCCGTTTTCAGACATGAACTCCATATAATTGGGTCGGGACTTTCTTCAGTTTGTATCTCACACATTAACAATACAACAGGAGATTCTCTGCTAAGACGCGTTTAAAAACAACAGTTGTCTCCTGAGCATTTAGGTGAGCGCTCCGGCTCTTATCACCAAAAACCCTAACCCTTCTCTGTGTATGTCACCTATTTTTCACCCTGAGATTTTTGTTTTCATTCATTGGTCTGTCAATGTGTTTTTACTGCTGTGTTCTCAAATTGGCTTATTAGGGGCTGGCAGGAAAAACTCTGGAGCAAGTCTGGCGCCTCTCACTCGGAAATTTGCATTCTCACAGCCCCTCTGGACAACGTCACAAAATCATTCAGTTCAGTGCATGTCTGAAAGCAGCTTAAGTGACAGGTATAACCATGTCTATAATCAGAACCTATGAAGCTTCCCACTCAAAGCAAAGCAACATATAGTAAAAAGGTTACATTCAGAAGTGGACGGTAGCTCCTCGTTTCTTGGCTGTGAACAAACTGCATCGTCATGTAAACCACATTCATCATGAGAACTTTAAAATCCTCATCTACCTATTGCTTGAAATAGCTAAATAAAAGCCACTAAGAACAGATTGTAAAATTTTTTTCAATAAAAAAACACAGAGCAATTTAAATCAAACGTTAGAAATTGGTGAAACAGGTTATTCATAACAAAATGTCTGGACATTAACAACAAATTTTAGGCTGAAAAATAAACGTGTGTTATATGTAGGGACATAGCAAAATTTGGACGGCAATTCGTCACACAAATAAATTAGAAGGTACACTTTACTTCATGATACAGCATCTTTAAAAAGAGAGAAGTTCAGACATAATCCATTTTTCCGTCTCACAATCACCCACAATCCTCTGAAGTGTTGGAGAGGATTGAAGAGAAACAAAAAAATGCCTTCAATAGTGGCTGCATGTGTTGCTTTCAAGAGCAACTTTACTATTGCACAGGAAATGAATGTGTGATTACGCTCAGCTAATAAGTATTTTACACATAACTATACAACTACAGAGCTTAGCTTCTACAAATAATAGGAAGAATCGAAACTTAGTTAATTAAGAACAGACTCACGATAAACTTCCTTAATAAAGGTGGTAGATGAGCTGATTGTCTATTGAATATTGTTAAAAATGGGATGTGCGCATTGAGGCACAGTAGTTTACTAACAATGTACCAGATGCGCTGACAGACTAACACTACTGCAGCTTTAACTACAGGAGTTTCTTCAGACAATACTCTACACAAGTCCTCAATGTCTTGTAATGTGTGAAGTAGTGGCAACGTTTTTTTTAAAGGGTTGACTTGCAGTATTGGATAGATTGAAGAACCACTTTACTTGCTGTGGGCTTTAACTTCCTCCCTTTCAGTTTACATCTAACCTTACATTCACATGTTGGACTGCCATGGCCACAGCCCAGGCTCATTTGCCTTTGTAAAGAAGAGGGTAGAGCAGATTGACCAACAGAGCCAGCACTGCCACCAGTGTGCCCAGAACAAAATATCGCACACAGTCATCGTCGGGATACTCCGACATCCTCCGCCCACGGTGCCGTCGTACCGGCTCCTCTGTTCTATCCTTGTCTTCCTCCTCCCTGCTCCTCTGACTTTGCGGCCTCCACAGCGCAGAGCGGAACAGTCTGCGAGGGCCTTCGTCAAGCCCCTCCTCTTCCTGCTCCAGTTCCCGCCATATCAGAGAGGCCTGCGTTTGGCGGAAACCGGTGTCAGCTTCTGGGAATAAGTTGTGGTCTAACACATACTATGATTATAATAAGAAACGATCAGCTGATCTATCACAGTCTCTAATCAAGTGTGTCGATTACAGGAATCTGACATGGCTTCTGAGTTGATAGATTAAGGACATGAGGCTTTCTGAAAGGCTCATCTTCCAGAAATCAGGTGGAGGAAAGTCACGTGATTTTAAGAGAAAGATAATTTGAAAGAAAAACACATTTGAGCAATCCAAGGGACCATAAAATCTCATCTGTGCTCTCAAAGTCCAGTACACAAAGCAACATGGTGTGTCAGAAAAAAGTTGTATGGTTCATTGTGGACTGTTGACACAATCACTACAACCTGGATATACACAATAAACAACGTTTGAATTATTATTGGATGAGCTGTATGAAGAACTTTGTGTTTCAACAACCACTCTTCTCTTATATCCCACAGGATCACAAGGTGGAACCAAACAACCTATGCAATAAAAACTAAACCAGCAGTTCTTTGTGTTCATTTGTGTAGAGAGAAGTGTGGACATCAACAGTAAAAGCAGTTTAATCAGAACACACCACTGAAAAACTAGACGACACATGATGCTAATGCTGCCTGACAACTGAGCTCTACTGAGCTGAGATTAACAGACAATCTGAGTGATGGATCTCTTCATTATGAATCCACTGGGATGGAGTGGGGACTCTTGTCAAGACCAAATACAAAGAGGCATTGGTTCACAACTCACTGGCTTCTCTGTTACAACCTGCCAAATACTGTTAATGCCTTAACAGCAGGAGACACATTTGACAATTTGAATTAGTTCCATTAAACGTGGATTTGAACACGTCTTGGTTGTATTCAAATATATTCTCCATCTTGTTCTAAATCTCAAAGCCTGGTAAACTATCTAAAATCATTTGAAACAATCTAAATTCCACTTTATGTAGAATAATCATGTGACGCCATCAACATTATTGGATGTATATTAAAGGAGTCAGCCAACACATTGCCCTATTTTATGTGAATTTACTCTGTTGACCGTAATGTTGCAGTAAGGACAATTTCAAAAACACTTCAGACCATTTTAGACTTTTTATTCAACCCTAGACTACACTGCACCACATCACACAACAGTCTCAAAGAGATAGCATTGCTCTTATCAATCTGTTCAATTGTGTTTTGATCTGCAGGAATGTTTAGTCAAATACAAGGTGTATTATAGTTTAAGTCCTTTGAACGTCACTGTGTGTGTGTGTGTGTGTGTGTATGTGTGTGTGTGTGTGTGTGTGTGTGTGTGTGTGTGTGTGTGTGTGTGTGTGTGTGTGTGTGTGTGTGTGTGTGTGTGAGATGCTGTCATAAAAAATTACCAGAATCAACTCCACTCTTTAAGTTTAATAAAGAACATTACACCTTAGAAGAGAATCTAAATCTTGGCTGCAGCAATTAATCTGTAAAACCCTTCGACAGACACAGGCCCTCAGTCTCTTGCCAATGTGGCGCCCTCACCTGGCTGGCAGTAGCTCCTGCAGCGGTGGGCGACTCGGCTCCTACGGGCCGGTGGAAGCGTGGTGGCCTCTCCACAGGGGAGTTGCGTCGCCGGTAGAACAGGACGTAGGCGTAGCGTGTCACCACCTGACTCTCCTCCACCATTGTCACAGTGCTGTCATCGAACAGACGCCAGCCTGTGGGAAAAGGATTGGTAGAGACGAATAAGTGAAAGAGGAAGGATGATGGAACGCTTGCATCAAATGAATAAATAAGGGGTTAGAATGAATTGACTGCCCACTCACCAACATCACTGCGCTGGCTGTTCTTGTCGCTTGGCAGGCGAGCGTAGGCTGTGTAGTGGCCACCTATCATTCCACCGTAGTGGTTGATGACTGCATACAAGTCATAGATAGGAGGTTGTTGCATCTCATCCTTCTGGCCTATACAGAACTTACTCAGGTCCAGATTCCTACAGGACAAGACCAGCATGTGAACACGATGATTAAAATACTGCAGGTATTTACAGGTTTTGAGATTAAAATAAACTAAATTGAGATGATTTGGTTTAGAAAAATGTGGATGAGTAAGTGGTTGATGTGTCCAGTTGACTTTTTAGTGTGTATACCTGACGGGGAAGTCCACCATGTCATTGATCTTATCCCTCCAGATGAAGCTCCTAAAGGAGAAGCGTTTGAGCTGGATGATCAGAACGTTGGGCAGACGCCATAGCAGCAGCTGCTTGGAGGCCTCACGGTGCTGCTGGCATTTTGGACAGTACCTTAAAAACACAGTTGTTAATAGTTTAAATATGCAACTGCAACAATGTGACCTTAGACAGTAAGAAACCAGACTGATAACAGAATAACAGAGACAGCAGAATATTATTTTTTAAATTATTTTAAAACAAATAAAGACCCTTACCATGCTTCCTCTGGTGCCAGCACCTCGGGCTTGGTAAAGAGGTTAAGGCACTGCTCCAGGGTGAAGTGTCCAGCTCTGGCTGTCTCACTCAGAGAGCCGGGGTCCTCCTCGTAGTCCAGCTCCTTAGAGCTCACCAGCACGTACTCCTTCAGGCGTTCGTTGTTTTTCCATACCAGCTCCAAGGTCACGTCTTCAGGGAGGTCAGCGAGCAAGTCCTCTGCAGAGGGGTTGGGGGAGGAGGAGAGAATAATGCTGTTGTGTTGGATTTCATTTCCAGGAGAAGGAGTCGGCGCAGCAAATATCCCACACAAAGATGGGGATGTGAAAAGCTCCCTGCTGCATCTTGAGCATCACTACAGTAAATCAACACCTCTCTGACTGTCTCAACATGACACGTGAGCATTACAGGTCAACATGCAATTTTGGAAAATTCATTATCTCATCTTCATCCGCTTATCCGGGGTCGGGTCGCGGGGGGAGCAGCTCAAGCAGGGGGCCCCAGACTTCCCTTTCCCGGGCCACATTGACCAGCTCTGACGGGGGGATCCCGAGGCGTTCCCAGGCCAGTGTTGAGATATAGTCTCTCCACCTAGTCCTGGGTCTTCCCCGAGGTCTCCTCCCCACTGGACGTGCCTGAAACACCTCCCAAGGGAGGCGCCCAGTGGGCATCCTTACCAGATGCCCGAACCACCTCAGCTGACTCCTTTCTAAGTAAAGGAGCAGCGGCTCTGATCCGAGTCCCTCACGGATGACTGAGCTTCTCACCCTATCTCTAAGGGAGACGCCAGCCACCCTTCTGAGAAAACTCATCTCGGCCGCTTGTACCCGCGATCTCGTCCTTTCGGTCATCACCCAGCCCTCATGACCATAGGTGAGGATAGGAACGAAGATCGACCGGTAGATCGAGAGCTTTGCCTTGCGGCTCAGCTCTCTTTTCGTTACAACGGTGCGGTAAAGCGAACGCAATACCGCCCCCGCGGCTCCGATTCTCCGGCCAATCTCACGCTCCATAGTACCCTCACTCGCGAACAAGACCCCGAGGTACTTGAACTCCTTCACTTGGGCTAAGGACTCATTTCCTACCCGGGAATTCATTAATGTAGAAATTACTGAAGAGGATTGTGTTTGTACCTCTCTCATCCAGCCTCTGTTCTTTGTTGTTAGAGTCCAGCAGAGAGATGTAGAACTGACTGGCATGACCTGGTGCTGTCTCACTTGGTTGTTGATACCCTGCTACTGCAGCTGCAAAAAGTGAGAAGGATGGCTTGAAGGTGATGCAAACAAAACAGAAAAATATACAAAATAACAATAACACTGGAGTGTCTGTATGTTGAATTCTCACCTTCTGGCCGCACGGCCTTCTCACACGACGTCTCTTTTTCAGCATGAGGGTCCAGAGAGCAGCAGGAAGTTGTAGTGACTGGCTCAGAGAATCCTGAATCTGAGGTACGCGTGGTAGAGAGAGAGGTCTGGGAGGACGAGAGGGACTCTGCCTCCACAGAGTGGGGGGCTGAGGCAAGGCCGCACTCTCCCTGCTCAGGAAACAGAGAGGGGCTCTTAAGCTCCCCGTCACCTGCTCCTACAGGACTTCTCCCACCCATGGCTTCATCCCCAGAACCAAACCCATCAGATGAGGCCGCTGGCATTGGGGGGAGATCTGCTCGGCACTGGGATGACTCAGGGGATGTCCTGCCTGACTGGAAAGGAGGCTGAAACACGTTGACGGAAAATCTGCCCAGAGAGAAACACAACCACAACACGGTAATGTAGTAATTAAATAACATACATTGAGCTGGGACTTGCACATTCTGTGTGTCTGCAGGTTTGTAGTGTGCAGGTTTGGTTACAAGGTTTATTTCTGTGCATCTTTTGAAGGGAACATTTATTTTACATACTAATCTGACATGAGAAAAATGTAGTCACAAAGTAAAACTGGCGGGAGTTTAAGTGTTTATTCCACAAATGTTTTTTATCTTGTACTTAAGAGATGACTACTGACTTGACAGTTTAGTTATTAAGGTGTTTTCAAAAAGGCTAACAAGAGCAGCATTACACCATGAGCTGACAGCTTACTAAGACTTCTGTATTACAGAAAACGTTTAAGAAATATTTGTAGGTCTAGCAACTTATAATGCTTATATAACAATTTCAGACAACTACCATGACATTTATGCAATATAGTTCATGACTAAAACAGGCTGTATTAAGGTTTAGTCATAGCAAATATCTTACCAAGCCCTCCTAACATATGTGCCATTTTACAGCGAATCATAATTTAGACCACGTACCTGGAGTAGCCCTCTAGAAGCTGAGTGAGGCGGGCATAGGAGAGTCGAGACTCTGGCACGCTGGCCAGGAAGGGCAGGCCCACATGCTCCGTGTTGGGTCGACAGAGGCCCTTGTGATTGGGCCAGTGGGTCCTCTGACATACTCTGGAAGGAGGAATGGATTTAATTTAAAACAAAGTGATACATTCCTTTTATATCTTGAGCAAAGAAGAGGTGACATTTTCGGAGAGGACTCACTGATTGCAGTAGCCCACACGATAGCAGCGAGTGCAGCGCTTCAGTTTGTCCTCCTCAGACACTGGAGGCTTCAGGCAGGCAGCACACTTTGAGATGGGGATATTAGGGACCTGGAGTTTCTGCAGGGCAAAAATAGGGAAATGAAAGCCCTTTCAATATCGGCAAGCTCTGATGTATTTTAATTGTGCTCTTGAAGGTACAGTGACAATGTGTTTTCTTATTACCTGCTGTACTCTGAGCAAAACCACTCTCTCTTTGGCCAGGTCTTTGGATAGCACCTCAAAGCAGAACAGCGTGTCAGAGGAGGACACCGTGTCCAGGGAATGGGACGGCAGGAACATGCGGTGGAAGCGGTTCTTCCCCACCTGATAGGAGTGGGGTCCAATTTTCAGTCCAATCATGAACATTTCTGTCAGCGGGTTAATTCACTAAATTGAATATAGTTAAATATCTCACCTCTGCCAGTCGCAGGTTCTCTGGTTTGACCCTCACGCTTCTGGATATGGATTCCAGGACTTCAAATGTGCTGGAGTTCTCCTTGCTCACACTAACCAAAAACTACACACACACATATACAAAAAAAGTTCATTAAAAACCTGCATCACACGTAAGATTTTTTGATGTTTTCCTTTTTAAATAATATTTTTTAGCAAAGACTAGAAAAAAATGATATCTATCTTACCTTGATAGGTTTTTTATGAGGTTCCTTAGCAAAGTAGAAAACGGACAGCACCTTTTGTTTCTGCGGCAATGGGACTGGGAGGTAGAGGAAGGGATCAAAGGTGATTGACACCTGAACAAGAGAAATGTAAAAGAGCCGTCAGGTTAGTCTTCATTGTAACAAGGCAAAAACAATATCAGGAGCATTTACGCTTAAGAGCATTGTTTGGAAATGTTTTACCTTGGAGCATGTGGGGCAAACCAGCTTGGATTTGAATTGGCCTTGGAAGAGATCAACTATAAAGGAGTCGTTCCTCATCTTGTGCCTTTGCCATGCCTCCTCTGCCACCACCTGCACCAATACATAAAACACACATGACCAAGCATTAACGAGAACGTAGGGTGATGTTATTCCAATAAATATATCCCCAAAACATGTTCCTATCACTTTGTTACCTTGAGTAAAGGATTTTGTAAAATATAACTGACAGGAACACTTATCACTTATCAACAACAACATTGCATTCATTGCCATCCCTGATAACTAAGTCAGGTGAGAAGCTACACATACTTCATCCAGACGTCCGTCAGAGTCGACCGTCTCTGTATATGGTTTATTCTGGATGCGGTTCAAGTCCTCGTGGAGCCCATCCAGCAAGAAAGCCATGAACTCCTGAGCATCGTGCTGGGCGTAACCCGTAAACTGACTGGCTTTGCTGGCAACAATCGCCTGCAAACGCCACCAAGAAATGAAAGGGGAAATGAAAACACTGATCAAACTGGCTTGCTATGTGTGGAATGAATACGTTTCCTGTGAGGGAAAAGTGAATGTTGAAAATGTGATACATGCAGTCAAAATCAGATGTGTTGTAACTCCTTGAATCAATCAGTTGTTATTCAGAAAGGAGATACATTTTTAAATGAATTTCATATATTCTCAATCTCAAGGTGGTCCTTGTGTACCTTGAGCTTTGAGGGTTGGAAGGCATGATGTGTTCCTTTCCAAAGGGCCCTGAGCAGCACTGCAAAGCCGATGGCTAGCCTGCCTCCTGTTCCCAGCGGATTACTGCAGTTGATTTCTGCCTCAAATGCTCGATCTGTAGGGGCACAGCAAACGCAGGCATAACACAACAGAACCAGTGAGCAACCCAAGGGGCAAAGACATTGATGGACAGTGACACATGAAAACATCCTCATAGTTAAACTTCATGTGGAAATATATTTAGATATTTAAGCTATCTCAATGCTTAAATTGCAGAAACTGTGGCCGATGTGTTAATAAAAGTAAGTAACTGTCACCAGAATCAATGTGGCACAACAATATTAATCTACCTGTGCACCAAAGCATGAATCAAACACACCCGGTTAAATTTCTTATAAAAAAAAAAAGTTTGGGTAGATACAAGTTTAGTTGACAGGAGCTTGACTTATTACAGAATGGCAAAGAAATTACCAACAATAACTTTTTTGGGGTCATATTCAAACAGAGCAGTTACCATGGAAGTAATCCCTGAGTTCTCTGGTGTTGGACAGGGATTGGATAACACTGTTCATGAAGCAGGTGTTGCCAAGGTTGACCAGTCCTGTAAAACCAGGCAGGCACACCTTCTTCTCCTCCTCTTCCTCATGCCGCTCATTGCTAGCAGGAGGGGCATGTGTCATAGGCTGCACCATGCAGGTAGGCTTGGGCTGAGACAGGAAATATAAAGACACACCCATTCTTCCAATTAGATAATGATAACAAGTTACCATATTAACAAGACGTAGTGTTTGCCTTTGCTGGTTTGGGCGATTGTTCATATTGTGACTCACCGAACTAACCGTGGGCTCTGGCTTGGTAATAGCAACATGCTCAGAGACTGTTCGAGGAGCCACGTTATCCAGACCTCCATCCTCCACTCTGGACGAGGCCTTGGGTTTCTCCTCCCCGACCCTCGGCGGCTCCTCCTTGGCTGGGAGGCTGTGCTGGCTGCTGCCTGGCTGGCTTTTCTCCATGCAGGCCGGGCTGGAGGGCACAGCAACTTTGGCGCCACCCACTGCACCTTCAACAAAGGAGAATGGGGCTTGTAGTTAGGAGAAGAATACCAACAGGGAAATTTTAACAATCTACGCTCATAGGGCAAATGCATTGAGGCCGTTTCCATAATACACTGTGCTAGATTAGCACCAGACAAAATGTTTGCTAACCAATTAGCCAATCAGTGTAGCATCACACGTTTCCTTTAACAGCCAGGTGCACTTGCAAGTTGGCAGATTGATATTAGAGAGGCGGATTTCACAGGAAATAAAATAATTCTTCTCTGCAGAGGGAACCGTTTCCCTTTGTGTCCAAGCAGGAATTTATGTGTCTTTGTAAACGTATCAGTGTCTTGACAATGTACCTTAAAATAAGAGTGAAATACTATGCCACTGACTTCAGACCAGGGTTGTGTTGCTGGGAAGCACAATCACTTTTATCTGTCTCAAGATTACAGTGCATCAACAATGTACTTGACCACACCTCATTTGAAGGTAAAAACACCCATGGGTGCTACAATGAGAAAAGGTTAATTTGCTTTTTAATTACATGGACGCTGGAGGGGAAAATGAAAACTGCATCTGTCTGAAAGACACATGTCACGATTGGCATATCTGGCACTTAGCAGATCAGTTACTTGCAAATAATAACCTTGAAGGTTCCCTGATTAGAAATGTCATTTGGTACTAAATGTTCAAGTAAATATATAAATATATAAAATTTTCTTCTGCACATTTTAATGTTTTTGAAAGTGAACCCATCTGCATAATGTTGCATTATGGACCGCTAACAGAAACTGTTAGAAGACGAAATATCTCCATCAAATCCAATTTAGAACCACATCTAAGCTCCCAAGTGATCTTGGGGTCTGCGTCTGCAACCAACTGAAGTTTAGCAGAACAGACTGGCACCCATATCTACTTACTGGCTAAGTTACAGGGTTCAAATTCCTGTCCCTGAAACGCACACAAGGTAAACAAATACACACAAGGGGAACATATACCATGGCACCCGAACAACCTCTGGTTCAGACAGTCAGGCATACAGGTCACCTGTCTGTGTGAGGAGAACAAGTCCACATCGGCTCTTTGTCATTGAGATACTGACTGAAGCAAATGTTTTAGCTTTAAAATTATGATTTTAAAGTTGTGGGTAGTGTATGTTGCTTTTCATATTTCCTGCTTTCATTTTTATGTTTGTGATTGACCAAAACGTTTTCAGGAAATTGACCTGCGGGTTAAGTACAGAGAATTTTGTTCACCCAGAGTTTGCCTTTCACATCGCAGAGGAAGATTATCTGCAGTGAGAATACACGGATGATCTTAGGAGTTCAGGTCATGTCTGAAAGCCACTCGAGAATGTTGCTGCAAGAGTGTATTATTTCACCACACATAAAAAATGAAAAACTGTACAGTGTTGACAAATAGAAGCCTGGCATCAGACCTTGTGGTGCAGGGGCCTCCAGACCCCCCCAGCGCTGGCTGTGTCTCTTCTTCAGAGTGATGTCCAGCCGGGACGGGGTGAACGAGTAGCTGCACAGCTCAGGCTGGATTAGGTTCCTGAAGCATGTGGATGGAGAAAAATACACAGGTCAGATAAAAAGACAAAGGGCAGTGAGGTTAAACTAACTCGGTGATCAGTGTGATTTGATTACGATTAAGCAGTCAAAGATTTGAATGCAAAACAATACATCTCTATGCATTTCTATACATCACATCCACAATTTTCTATATTACTGCACATGGCTGCTTTTTCATCAGTTAATAAAATCAGTCAGATAAATATGAACTCTGTTTGTATTTAGAAAGTGCTTTAAAAAGTATTCAAGACTGTTACAATTGTGCTTTAATTCACAAAATTTGTTTTTTAATAAATAAATACAAATGTCAGACAACAACAGTGGTCAGTGCTTTTCACAAAGATTTGACATTCATTCAGTTTAGACGCATGTGCTGCACCTAGGAGTTAATAGGACAAACTCTGATTATAGCCTTTATTGTATCAAGCTGACTCCGACAGAAACACGGTACAGGGCGACCTGACCTTTCCTGTGTGTCTGTCCTAATCCTGAAGCAGCGGTGGTTATAATTATTCAGTGGTGGAACACTGCTAGAATAATGACTGTCCCTTTTCACAAAATAACTGACCCTTACATTTATGTAGTTATTAATCAATGCAGAGTCGTCCATGTCCAAATCACGATGCATCTTAGAATCAATGCATTTTCACACCTCTGCATTCGAAGGTAAAAAATACACTGATTCTTATTTTAAGGTGATGTACACTAATGAAAACATAATTATTGTTATCTACCATTGCTGTCAATATATTCCCTTAAATACTACATGTAAATCGAACTGTGATCCTCGGTCAGTCACTGATATATTTCATGTGTTAGAGTTTTGGCGTTCCACTTCTTTAATTTACGGTTCACACAACAAAACAGAAAACATCTCTCCTCTCTGCTCAATTAAATACTAAGTTATTTTTTTTAAACAACCAGATGACGGCTGCAGTAACTGCAACTCTTACCTGAGTTTGACTTGCCACTTGAAAACAGTGTTGGCTCCACAGTCGGAATTAAGCCGCAGAAAATTAGCATCACTGAAAGAGGACGACAGAGAAGAACATCTGTTAGTCACTCGTTGTTGTTTTATGACATGAAAACATTAAATAAACAAATAAAAAAAGAGACAATAAGTGGATAACCAGTTGTTATTTGATGTGCAAACACATTTACTACCATGTCTGGAAGATGAGCGTGAAGTCCTGTTCCCTGAAGATGACCTTGGCTGTTTCCCTGCAGATTCCCTTTATGTAGACATTAACCACCATCAGATCGGTGCCCTTCTCATACGAATCGCTCTTCACAATTTGGAGGTTAACCATTGGCTCTGGGGCTGAAAAAGAAAGACAAAAAGTGTGTCTGGATTATAATTATTGGTAAAGATTATCCTTCTTGGATTCAAATCAGGGTCAAATGTTTGGAAGAACTTTGCTGTTTTACCAACCACTGAAAGCTGTTTAAAGTTAGTTACAGACGCACATAAGATCACACAACAATTTCAACACAAAAACTTACAATCCAACCCCAAGGCTTTCTATATCACAACCATCTCAACACACCTTCCTGTTGCTTAATCTCCAGCGAGGGCTCCTCCTTCGACTGATCCCTCTTCTCCTCTCCGTCACAGCTGCCCTGCCTCTGGGCACCACCGGGGGACTGCTCTCGTTTGGCAGCCATGCCAACAGTTGGTACGGGTTCCGTCTCTCTTGATCCCAGCTGCAGGCGGATCGGAGTTTCCTGCTCCAATACCTGCTCCGATTCCTGCTCAACAGGACTTTTCTCTGGCTTTTGCTCTGGTTCCACTTCCTTGTTGAAGCAGACAGGCTTTAGACAGTCACTGGTGCTGACGGGGGCTGCTGGTTGGTTTTCATGACCATGTGCTGTTGCTCCAGACCTGTCTGACGACCGGTTTCGTTCCTCCTCCACCTGAAAAAAAAAAACAAGGAAAGAAATTTAGTTTGAATCGTCCAGAGAGGAATTTTTCCTCCCTCGGGCCTTAGAGGTACTGGAGATTAGTTGGTTATCTGAGAGCAGAGGATTCAAAGGTGAACTCTGGCAGGGTTTCAAAAACTCCCCTTCTCCCCCCCCACTGAAGTAGAGTAAGTAGATGACATGATTCTAGCTCAGACCACGGCATGTAGAGTGTAGCAGATGAATTCTTCCATGAGACCTGACGTATCAAAAGTGGCCATTCTTTGACACTAGATGCTGTGAAGATGTCTCACTGCACTACAAACAAACACAGTTATCGCTAAGGCTGTGTCAACAAAGTGAAACAGATTCAGAGCAAAAACATTCACTGATCTACAGAGGCCGTCATCAGGTAGGGTGTTTGCCACAGTTTAAAAGTCGATTAGTTTGAAATGACGCCACAATATTAACACTGATCATCACATAATGATCCACACACACACACGCAGGCATAATAATAATAATAATACATTTTAACATCTTACACGAATGCAATATAGTTGGAGCTTTCTCACCTGAGTGTTGTTGGTATGGCTGGGAGCCGCGACAGCAGCTCCAGCTTTCTGCTCCTGACCATCCCCGAGTCGCTCTGCTCTGTTATCTACATCCCTCCGACCAGCGGGCAGGTGTGTGTGTGAAGCTTTACCATCAGACTTGACGGATTGTGCGCCATTGTCAGCAGATGCTGTGGCCTCGTTAGTGGTCTTGGGTTGGTGTACGACGGTGCGCTTGGCACTGGGTCCCTGAGGCTGCTGCTCACCTCTCGTGATGGTCACAGGCTTGTTGGTGGTGGCTGAGCCATCTCCGGCTTCACCATTCACCCCTACAGTGTCCACAGTGGCCTTGTCACACGCTGGTTTGTTTTTCATGCAGCGCTTGACACCCCGCTCGGTTTTTCCACCACCAAGTCTTGATTCGCTGTGAGCAGGCAAGGAGGGAGGTAAGGGATGAAGTTGTGGCTGCGGGGAGGACAGTTTGTGTGTCTCTGATGACTCCAAGGTGACAGGCATTATCTTCAGCTCCTTGTCATTTTTGGTCTCGGTAGGTGCTGCCTCCTTCTCCTTCTTGTTTGACTAAGACAGAAAGAAGCAAAACCTCATTTCACCATAAGCACATTGAGCTGGAGATTCTGTTTACAGTGTGAATGCCGACTTTAGTTGAGAATATTAATGTGTCATTACTAAAATGATACATTAACATGAAATTATAAAATAATAAACGAAAAACAGCACACAAATTATCTCATGTCAGGAAAAACAGCAACAACACAAAATGATTCAATCTCATGGGAATCACCTTAAGCGATGGCCAGATATGAAAGGGAATCTTCTTGTGCATGATGACATGCAGGAATCCTCCCTTCTCCTTGTACTGGACTCTGCTACACGAGGCCTCAATTTCCTCCTGCAACTGGCAACTCCACTGTCGTCCATCTGGATGACAAAATCATGCATTCAGATGTTATTACTCAACATAAATAATAAAAAAAAGACAACTTATTCATGACAAACAGATTTTAACACACTTGTTTAAGGTAAAGCATATGGAGTTTACACATTGAGAACTGATGCAACACATGTGTACTTTAAGACAGAGCCTCATCCACAATGTCATCGTATTCATGACTGATGACATATTGTGATTTGCTGAAATACTCATGAGAAAGGCTAAATGTATTAAGGGAAATAGCTGAGAATCTGATCTCTCAATACAGGTTAAAGTTCAATAAGGCTTCAACATAGACAGCCCATTTATTTTTTGTGTATATAATATTGAACATACTGTGTGCTCCAATTGCTGTTTTAGTTACATGCTTTACTATGACTTACCAGGGAAGCACACGTGGCAGTGTGTATCGGTGAATGTGGTGTTGATGTGTTCTATCCTCTGCACCCCCTCCCCACAGCGCAGCCTGACAGTAACTTCATTAACATTCTGCTTCCAGTCCACAAACACATCTGAAAAACACAAAGGAGGACACAATCACACTCGTGTGAAGGCAGAGAACGAATCTGAGAGGACGAAATGCACCATGTTCATTATAAATATGACACCGTAGAAACATTTTGAGGACAGGTAGGAGAATCCCATCTGGAAAACATTACTCTAAAGTTACAACTGACATTAAAATGTGTTTTGGATCAGATTGTAAATGGAGAAGTGGAATAAATGCACCAAAGATGCATTAAGGACTGATTGTGATCCAATCAACAAAACCTCCTATAAAATGTAGTCAGTGATGCATATTGCCCACAATGAATACAAGAATAAATGTATGACCAGACCACATAGAACATTTACATGAGAAAATAATTGTACACTAACTGTTCCAACCTAAAGACGTAACATGTATGAATCTTCTCCACAATCCTAAGGGTGTTCAAGACACATATGGCTGGAGTGAAGATGAAACCAATCGAAAAGCTAGCAAACACAATAACACAACTTCATGCATCATCAACATCATCATCAGATAGGTCTGTGATCACAATGAGGACACTGGAAAACAAATTATCGTCTGGTGTAAAGGGGATCAGGTTAAAATGATATCTAGATACAATCTGGATGCAAAATCATTTTAATGCCAGAAGCACATGGAGTCTATGAAATGAGAATAAGAACAAAGTAGACAAAAAACTGCTTTCGAGTAAGGCCAATGGTGAACATATCCCTTCTACCCTTAGAATTTACAACGCACACACATTCAGGCCATACCACTGCACTCATGTGCTCAAGTGGGTCAACCCGGAGCACACAAGGACAGACTGAAGCCGACAGATCTCAGCAATCCCAGACTGGACTAAAATGATCTGTGCCTCTCAAACTTTGGCATGGAGGCAAATGTTTGGCTTATTTCAGAAAACATGCCACCAAGACATACACACAGTTTAAGGTGCAAACAAAAGCAGCAAGAGTAACAAAACCAACGTACCATTTTTCATCGTGACCTCAAAATTGGCGGCAACAACTTTAAATAAAATAACCACCTGACAAAAATAAAAAATACAGAGTGACAGCAATAGGTGGCCTGCTGGAAAAAAATCGGCACGTATGAAGCCGGCACACACTCGATTTGGTCTTCATGAACAACAACTAGAAGAGCCTCAACTTTCCCACCCTCACTCGCTCTCTCTCGCCCTTCTCTCTCTCTGACTTAATAACTCCAGAAAGGTCAAGCAACACCCAATCCCTTCCAGATGGTAACTGTTGTATTCCCAGGGGAGCCACACCACAGTGTGCTCTCATAACTTACTACAACTGAGTATGACAAACATTCATGATGTGAGCATTATAAGCACAATAAAATGCTTTGAGCAACTGGCGCAGGTTCACATTACAGAAGATAAATTAACACATTTAACAGTTCTATCTGCAACTGCACTTACAAAATAATCATTATCACTAGAAATGTATTAAAATAAATTACAGTATATTACATAAGGAAAAAGGAAATGTTAAACATTTATTAACATAACCAGAATAGGACTCAGTAGAATAAATACTTCTGCCAAAGCCCAACAGACTCCTAATGAAACCTCATTTAGATTCAAAAGTATATGTATTTTAATGGTGTAATCTTGCTTCCAACAAACCAACAAGAGGTGAAAACATAATCTCTTTGGCGGAGGTAATTATTGTTCAAATAAGACCAGTCACCAAACATACATAACTATTTTTAAATTAAACTTTAAATTAAATATTTAACAATTGAATAGCTCTGCATTTAGAAATTACCCATTGGTTTAATTTAATTCAAAGTTTCATGTGCCGTTTCATACCGTTTTAAATAGATATCTGTGGGAGGAGAAATGTCAATCTTGAACTGTTGTGACAGGGGCATAAGTTTTCTCAAATGTCTGGTATTCGGCTAAATGAATGTACGACCTCTTCAGAATCAGGGCATCAGCCGTTCTGATAGTACAGTAAAAATACGTGAGTATTGGTTTAAAGAGGATATTCTCACGACCATGACAAACACACGTTTCCCAGATCAGGGGCTGACACTAGATTTATAGGAAAACCGCACAAAGCAGACAACTTGCAACACAAATGCAGCTACCTCATGGGGAACCATACCAACCTCAAAACAGAATTTAATTCATAAGAGATAGCCCACAACACAGTTAAGTGCCAATAAAGCAAGGCGTACAGCAACACATATTATAGAATAATCAAAACAAAGCCCAGTCTTCTCATGTAATGTCATTAAGTCACCAAGTCTATGATACTGTTCAAAAAACACAAGATCCAGCAGGATGATGGATCTGCCAGACAATCAGGTGTCAAGTATCCTCACTGGAGCTGCTAATTGTCAAGGGCTGTGTCAGCATTGCAGTGTAATCAACATTAAAATCTATTATTGAAGCTCAATTTTACCTCTAATCTAAATATGCTACAAAACATCAGTAAAAGAAACATTTTTGCTTCCATGTAGTCACACAAAATGTTCATTGACAAAACACACATGGCAATTACTCACTTTATTCCACACAGAGTGCCCCCAATTTCTGTCTGCTTTTAACACACCTTACAGGTGCACTGTATTGGCAGGCACTTACTTTAGACTTGTATGAGATGGTGTTGTTAACCAGCCTCTTTGGTCAAGGACTTATGGGAAATGTGATATGTCATGCATCAGCACTTCTGCCTCCAGGGACGAACCAGTGTGTCGGGAATATCAATCACATAAAGAAACTCAGGTATAAGTTTGGGTAATTTCGTTATTTATATTTCTCTCTAATTACTGTAAGGATGTTTGAGCAAGACAAATTAAGGGGAGCTCGTACCGAGTAACCTACAGGGAAGTCAGCAGATTTTGCGATTACAGATGGACACTGTAAGGACTATGCACAACCCTTTAAAACCCATAATAAATACTTACTGAGTTCTACCACTAGTGGTCGATGTTAGAGCCAAGAGACACTGTCCATGCTATTTGCCAGCGCGGGGGTGCTTTCAAACAAGATAAAAAAATGTCCATCAATGAATGACTACTCTTTTCTCCGCCTACGATAATGTGCATATTCAGCCACAAGCAATTTAGTAGCAGATAACAGTGAGAAAGGAACTTGGTACTCTACATCCACAGATGCACATTTTAAGTCCCAAGAGAAGAAAAAAATGTTGATCATCATACAAACACATCCCACAATGACTGAGTAGTACAGTATGTACAAAGTGTTCAGCTCATATAAAAAAAACCTTTCAGGGAGCAGTACTGGCAATGCTTCATACAAAATTTAAAAGTGAGAGATACAGCTCCTAAAATAATTGAAACCATGCTATATTTGTCTGTAATCTGCATTTCTATCTGTGGCAGCCACTTCATTAAAGTTGAGTAAATAGAACAAATAATTTCATTTTAACAGATCAGAATGACAAAAGAATTTTGGGTTTGCACTTTGTAACTCGAACACACCCATAACAGCTTTCTCTATCCAGCTTTTCTTGTTTAGATTTTTTGATAATGATGGTTAGCTTGTGGACTCTCTTGTTTTAGGTATCTAAACTTTTTTCATCAAAGCAGAAAATTTGAACAAAAAGAAGCTGGAGGAAGGTAACATTTGACATGCATCATCTAAACAATGCAATTACCCGAGTAGTTGCCCAATGGATTTCTGTCGAATAGACAACATTTGACATCTGTCAGACTCGACATCTCAAACTGCAATTAGATGTGTCATCAGTGGAATAGTTTATGACAAATCTACCCACACAAACCTATAATTAGACAGACAGGGCTTGGACTATTAGAGCATTGCGTCTAGTAATTCTACAAGCAGCTCACCAGTAACAGCAGCTGCTGTTCAAAAACAAATGTTGTGACCAATGGAGTTTTCAGTAAACAGACAAAAGTTCCATTTTCAACATTTTGTATCAGAAGAACACACATGGGCAATGCAATACACTTTCCTGCTGTCACTTTCACACTATCTGCTCATGCCAGTTCATAGTATTACTATACAAAGATGCAGAATAATGCACCAACAGAGGCCAGGAAGATGAGTTGGCCTCAAACTAGTCTGTATGGATGTATACAATGCACGATTTAAAATATGCAAAAATCGACTTATTATGCAGAAGGACATCCTTTCAATAAATTTGTGAAACCTCAATGACATATACAATCAGTTTTGTGAGAAACGGTGAATGTAACCAAAATTTTGTTCAAAGGACAGCGGTGATATAATCCAATATTTATTTGCCATTCTTTGCAGACACCCCTTAGATTTCCAGTGAACAAGGGGGTAAGTGCATGTACATGAGCATAGCCCACACGCGCAACAGCTTCTGAGTGAAAAGTACAAGGACCGAAGACTGCAAAACAAGTTCTCACATGAGAGAAAGAGCTGTATTGCATGCACACAACTGCAGTGGAAACTATGAGGTCTGACCGTCTTAACATACTGCACACAGCTATTAAACGCAGCAACGGAGCAAAACAATTAGTTAGAGAGATAGAGCGATATTAGGAAAACATCCGATAACGTTGATTAATATTGCGATGATATGACTCGCCATAAATATTAACAGGCCCTGGCTACGGAGGCAGAGACCCCGGACAGCTCCACAGCCGGGAGAAGGCTCAGAGCCTGGCAGCAGCGCCACCAAGTCCGGGGCAGACACCAGGGAGCCATGCACAGCTCCACATGTCTTTCATACATGTTTGGACCGTGAAAGCTAATTTTTTCACACTTTTGTGGCACCATTTCAAACAAATCAAAATTTAAACTGTAACGAGGCAGAGATGTCGGCTGAGAGAGAGAAAGACACAAACACAGAGAGAGCAGTAGAGTCTGTGAGTACGCGCCCAGCATGCTAAGTTACTTCTCCCCCGAGGGTTGTATGATCAGAAATAAGCTACACATTTATTTTATATAATCAACAGCTCATGGTGATGAATCTGATCCAGAACAAATGTGATCACGAGAAGTCTACACAGGCTGAGGCGGGACGAGTTTCGAATGAGCCGCCTGGTCATTCTCTGGTCCATCGCTCTTCTTTTCTTATTCTTTTGTTCCAACAATGATTAATTGACGGAAAAACCTGTAAATGGTCTGAATGTCTTCTAATTATCAACTATGTCTTTTGCGTATATCGCGCGCATTGATACACAATGACGATTGATTTTCCATATATCGTGCACCCCTAATAGAGATCTCATATGTTATGAGAAGTGTTAAATACATGTTTGGATCATTACAAAACTGTCGTGTGACAAATAAGAATATGGCAGACCGTCACAGTCTTGATCATTAATGGGAAACACTGCTCAACTTCAGTAAAATAAAAATGAAGAGAATGTCAACCTGACCAATAATCTGCAATCAATAACACATTTTATTCAGTGCACAACATGTTCAGCTCTACCTACCTTTCTTGACTTCGGCGATGACCCCATCTACTACCGCTGCCGCGGCTGCAGCTGCCCTCTTGGCCTCTCGGCTCTCCTGGTTGGCTCTGTCCTTCTGCTTCTTCTTACTGGTGCTAGAGGACAGGTCCGAGCAGCCGTCCCTGCCGCTGCCTCCTCTCGGCTGAGCCCCACCGCGACGGCCCGCTGTCTCGGCTCCAGCCAGGCCGGTCCCACCGCTGCTGGCCATCTTCAGGCACTTGGCACTAGCAGGCCGCCCGTCGCCGGAATCACTATCGCTGCTGGGGTCTGGATCTGAGGTGTGCCTCTTCCTGCCTGGCCCGGCTATCTTGGCGATGATACTGGTCTGAACTCTCCCAGAACAGAATCAGGAAGGCTACGGGGGGGTGAGTGGGGGGCCTAAGGCAGATTAGACAGACAGACAATCATGAGGACAAACTGCGGGTGATCTATATCCTTGTTTGCAATGTGAAACAACCCAGGTGATCATTGCACCTTGCCTCTGGCTGGGTTTGTTGCATGTAAACACGGTACGCAAGCATGGCCACGACTCCCAGCTCAAACTAACCACAGTCAAAATCATAATAGAAAACGAAACTAGACGCTTAAAGTTGCACACAATGTTCGCCGAACTAGACCGAGGCGAAGTCTTGCCTCGTTTCCTTAGCATAGCAGCTACGAGTTGCTAGCTTGCCAGATGACAAACAAAGGACAACAGCTAAATCAGCCATTTTATTTGGCATTCCGCGCATGAGAGCGACTAAAAAACGCACAGTGTTTATTTAAGTAGCTATAACACGCCTAACAGGTTGGCTTCCCATCCCCGGAGATGTTAGCATGGTAGCGGCATGTTAGCCAGCCGACTGCAGGGGTTCGTTTATTTTAGGACACACGTGTCGGCGGCTGTCATGCGTCTGTCAATATGAACCATACATCTGCTGGTATATAGAGCAAATAAAGATTTGGTGAATTGCCGATGATGACGTTTTCACCCCATTTACTGGAATCAGCAAATACTAATTTAATATGCCTGTTCTACAGCGGGAAGAGTAGGACAATACTGTGGGTGGGAGATACATTAGGGTTTAAATCACCTAATACACTGAGTTTATTCTAAATGTATTGTGTTTGCTGACTGGAAATAACCAGCCACGTTATTACCACAGACTGTCTGTAGTCTGGTTTCAGTGTATCATCTCGCCCACTACATTCAGCTGTGTCCCAGCAGGACGGGGCTTAAAATCTAACGCTCCTCCAGTCTTCAAAGCACCTAATGTCATTAGCCACATACATGCTAACGCTAGCTAAAGCGAAACGGGCTAATGTGGTTCATCTTTAACACACAAACACACAAATCAATACCAGCATCGAAACCGGAGACTTACGGGGCTTCAGTGCGGGGAGAAATCCGCTCCTGACACACAATGGCCGGCGACTCCTCCTGCTACTACCGGTTGCTAAGCTCCTTCACGGCAGCGGGCCGGAATCGAAACCCCGTAGTCCACGGCGTTTCTGGAATATTCCTCCTTTATCCAGGACCCATTTCTCGAAACTTTAAACTACGTCCATAATGAAATTCCAACGAATGACAACAAACAGAAAACAGTTCAGTGTGCAGCTGCCATCCGGCCTTATAGAGGGAGAGACCTACTTTACAACAAAAACACCGTCCGGCCGAACCTGGACTGAGTGCTCGGATAGACTACTTCCTGGTCACGTGACGTCGTCATCAACCCGCCCCATCTCGCTCTCTCTCGCTCTCTCTCTCTCTCTCTCTCTCTCTCTCTCTCTCTCTCTCTCTCTCTCTCTCTCTCTCTCTCTCTCTCTCTCTCTCTCTCTCTCTCTCTCTCTCTCTCTCTCTCTTTGATTGAATGTATTTTTTTGCCAATGGCGGTAAAAACCTTCAGGATAGGGGCCTCAAAGTGGCTCCTGCATTTATCTATTGATGAGGCCAAGTCTTGTTGTGGACATCCATCTTAATCATATATTAGACCATGCCAGAATCCAGTCAATTTTGTAAATATCTATTCCGACAGAAAATGACCCTGGGCCCTGCGTGTCATCCCCTTACTAACATGAAATTGACTGTGAGCATGAGTAGAAACATAGAGCATCCTGAGATATAATCATGGCACTCAGGATTGATAACTTGAAAAATAACTTTTGCAAACTGGAATAAGTTCATTGTATAACATTTCAGCTCACTTGATCCCTTGCCGCCTTCCTTATTCAGGAATAAAAATGGATCCAGCTATTGGGGGGAGTTGTCAGTGAATATGCAGGAGAAGGGGAGGCTATTACAAGATTAGGTAATTAAAATAAAAGGCCTCCCTGTTATACTGCTATTCATGCTACCATTCACAAGGATCAGACATTGCAGAAATGTTCCGTGTTACTCAAAGAGCATTATGAGCACTCAACAGAATCATTACAGATCACAAAAATAGAAGTGGAACATCGTATGACCATGTGAACCCTGGGGTAAATGCATACACAAGTCATTAAAATTAAATAATTAAATATAACTTTTTGGCCTTCTGCCCTAATCTAAAAGACTGACAATGAAGGGATGAATAGGAGAGTCGGCATTGAGGGTCACAACACGGTTTTTCACATGATAAAAAGGTGATGTGTAACTGCTAACGAACAAAGACATGTTACTTCAACCCACAGAAATGTTAAGTTACTTAAACTTTATTGACAAAAATTTACACAAGCATCTTTTGGTATTTTTGCTTTGGCAATTAGATATCAAAATACCAGCTGATACGCAGGCTGGGGAAAATATGTGTACACATCTTTTTCTGGTTTATGTTTCCTAAAACACACATTGTCATGCAATCAGTAGGTGAGTATACCGGCACAGCACAATAAAACAGTGTTTATACTGTAGAATTCAATGTCACTTCAGTGATGCAACACGTTCTGCAGCTCGTACATATTTCATCCATAGACTGTATAGAAAAATCCCATTACAGCATATTTGATAAACATTGACAATATGTGCATCATGGGTTTGACATTTACAAATGAATCCTGGTGATGACTTGATGGAACATGGTCATCAATTATTTTTATATGCGATGATTTTTTACTATTTTCTTCCTATTGCTAGACTTAGCTTAGCATAAGCTAAATCAAAGAAAGCCAAATCAAACCTAAATGTGACATTGACCACTTCAGAACACATCCGATTCCACTGAAACCTATGTCTTATTTATTAATCAATTCTGACACTGCATCCCTAGAATCCTCCTGCTGCAGGGAGGTTAGCCCCACAGTCCAACAGTTTGTTATTTTTTTAAATACAATGGTCATATCATACCATTTGTTTACTTGTTTGTATTTGTAAAGAGGCAGATGTGATGAAAAAAGTAGCACCATTTGAGGTGTGACTTAAAAATAAAAAATCTACATAAATGCAACCACCCTGTTCTTGTCTTTATCCTTGCTGGAAAGGCATGTCCTTAACAGGGCTGCATGTACATTTTGTTTGCCACTGATAGGACAGGGTGGTGCTAGCGGTCTAGCATACTGACTGTAGCAGAAGCAAGTGATTCAATGTTGAACTTGCAACATTTGTGGACTGATAGGTACACAGTTGTTTATGCTAACATTGGTTATGTAGCAATATCAAAAACTTACATATAGCACCTAAATTTCACAGGGACAAGGGCCCATTTCTTCGAGCCTACTGTTTGTCTCTGTTTCGAGGTTTATTTTGTACAATTTAAATGAAGTCTTCTTGTGATGAGCACAGCTCAGAATATACTTCCAGTAGTAACAGAGTTCATATAAAAAGTTGGAGAAAACAATGATGACCAGCTGATTATGCAGCGCTCACTCTAAGTTACAAAAACAAACAATAAACATTCAAACAGCTTGTTCGCAAACCATTCTTTTCAAAAAGTTAAATATTCACGCAAATACAATTTGTGAGCTCAAGACATCATTTAAGTGTTCAGTCATGAGTATGTTCATATATAAACATTTTTGACAATGTTTTTTAATACAAGACAGTATTTTAAATATTCAGATTCACTTGCAGAGTAATAAACTACCCCAGCCTTCTTCTTTAATTCATGTCCTCAAAGTCCGTTGACAGCTAACTGTATCTGAGGGAAATAGCTACATGACATGTTGATGGACCCGTTTTCACACAGCACAGAGAAGTCAGTTACTGACATGTGTTGTAGATCTGGATCTGTTTGTTGATGTCATGGAGGATGCCTTTCATCTTGTCCTCCAAGCCGTCCAACTGACGAGCTTTCCCCTCCAGCCTCCTCTGGTTCTCCTCATAGTTCTTTTCTAGCTCTGTGAAAACAAGGAATTTAAGGAAAAGTTATATAGCTAGACAATAGCATATTGAATCTACATGACTTTGATACATTGATCATCAAAGTCATTTAAAAAAATAGAACACATTGCAGAGTACATAATAATTTCACAAAAGACAACAAATTAATTGGTTCCTCAGGGATTGGTTTTAAGACCACTACTTTTTAAATTAATGGCATCTTGAAAAGTCATGATCTTTTTTTTCATAGCTATGATGATGACACACAAGGTTATGTGGCTGACTATTCTTATGACAAAAAACCTATTGATGCTCCTTTAAATTAAAAAAAAAACATCAGTCATAGGATTAAACTGAAATGTAAATTTCAGATTTAAATAAACTGAAAACAGTAAAGGTGTGACCATCTGTATTTGTCTAAACAATGCAGGGAGGCAACTACATGTTTTGTATCCAACAGTCTAGCCTACAATGCTTCCCTATCTTGTCTAGTTACTAACTTATTAGTCATAATTCCACATGAATACTGACTGGGAAATATAACACTCTATATTTTTTTCTTGAAAACAAATAACTTCATGATCTTGCACCAGCTAGGCCAACAACTTATTTAACAGTTCTAGGCTAATTCGCTTCTCTCAATTCTTTTTTTAGTGACCAATCTATTTCATTGGTTTTATTATTTCTCTTTTACCCTTTACAGTTTTTGTAAACACTAGTCTTTACACGTTAGATGTGTTCTGTGTTATGATCAGCGCGCCAGTCACCTGTAAGGTGCTTCAAAATTGCACTACCCTGTGTGAAAGTAGATAGCTGTAGATAAATTTAGATAATGTTTGAATGGACACATAAACCCACACACTGATGTAAGTAGGCACCTGCTAGTCTCTGCAGCTTGCTCTGGGCATCTTTCAGTAGGTCCTTTGCGTCGTCTCTGAGGCCCTCAGCTCTTTTCTTTGCGTCCTGCACGGCCTTGGCCTTGCTGTCAACCCGCTGCTGCACCTCATGGTATTTGTCTGTCAGCTGGCCATCTAGAATCTGGACATCAAGACAGCAGGAAGAATTTTCTATAATAGCTGTTGATTCTTTCAATGAAGCAACACACACACACTCACACATATAAACAGATACTCACCTGCTTGGCTTCATTTGCTTTGTCTCGAGCCATGGTGGCTGTCTCTTCAGCTCGGGCCGCTGCCATGCTGTTATTGGCACGTTTGGTCTTCAGGGCATTGATCTCCTGTCCCAGGGTGCCCAGGCGGTCCATGGCATCATTCAGGTCCTTCTCACCGTTGGACGTCTCTGACTCGATCTCAGGAGAGAAAACACACAAGTTAATTCTGATCTATTTTAAATAGTACTATTACATAGTTTGTGTTGCTATCATGTGACAATGCGGAATTTCTAAAAATCAAATGTTTCATATCATAATTAATAATAATTAATTTAGAGTAATCATTGATCAGCCTGTCCACACAATATTTTGAGTTGAGCACATCAAGATAAACTGATGGGTCTATTTGCCATTCGACCATTGAAGAGGATGATGACATGATTAAAAGTGCTTGAATCAAACCTAAAATGATTGATAACTATGTAAAAAAATGACTTTTTAATTTAAAGCTTCATCTCTTCATCTGCATTTGTTTTACTTGATAAATGACCTTTCACACAGCAGCCAATTTGAAAAGAAGTAGTAGCTAATCATATTAATAGGGGGCTCTGTATACATTCATTTGTGTGATCAGAACCAGCTGTGTTTGACTTCCAGTGTCAAAATGTGTAAAATGTCTATTACCCTTTGTCACATTTTTAAATTGTTCCTCTTATTGTTGGGGGGGGGGGGGGGGGCAATAAACTGAAATTTATAGGATTAAATCTTATATTATATTGTTAATAATTATAACAGTTATATCAGTTATTAGTATAACAGTTCTACCAGTCTTCCTCATAAGTCCAGAAGCATATGCAAAATAGTAGCAAAGCAACACACCTTTATCAAACTATGGATAATTTGTCAAATTATACATTTACTTCTATCGAAGAAGAAGTCCTCTAATTATTTGCTGTTAATGTGTATCTCCTGCATTATGTGCTTTAGAAGACGGGGCCGAATGTACAAAGGTGGCCCGGGTTACATTTAACCATGAGGTTAAACAAACCAGATACAGTTATTTTATTGAGTGTTACATTTAAAGCAACATGTCTGATACCTGTGTTTGTGTGTGTAAGAGTGGGAGTGTGTGTATGTGTGTGTGGGTGTGTAAGAAAGATGGGCAGCAGCTCCATCTATTAAAACTTAAAAATACTACTATGTATAAATAACACATGTTCTTTCAATAGATATTATTTGCTGTGTAAAATGATATGTCTTTGTTTGCAATGCTAATGAAGGTGAATATTTTGTGATTTATTATATCTATGTATATATATATCAGGAATTTTAAAGCTCAAATTGAAAAAGTTTTGTAAAACAGATACAATAAATTATCCTTTAAGGGACTATCATTGATGAACAACTGTAACAATCATCATAGATATAGCAGTAATATAAGTATGTGTACAATAAAAAAAAAAACATGACTCATATCTAACTGACGTTTTTGTTGATTACCTGTGCCAGTCGGGTCTCAGTCATGTCAATGTCAGCTTTGGCTCTTGCTATGGCTTTCTCTGCTGAGGTCTGGGTAGTCTTAGCATCCACCAAGGCCTGTTTTACTGTCTCTGCTGTGGTCTTTACTTCCTCAGAATGATGCCTAACAAAAACAAAGTGATAAGAATGAAATGCCCCCTGCTAGCACAAATAATCTTATACCCGCACAAGTCTGGTGCTGGTTCCTCTACCTTGCCCTCTTGGCATCCAGCAGCAGTTGTTCTGCCTTTCGGACATCGTCCTGTGTCTGCGCCAGGATGGCATCCACATTTGAGAGGCTGCGAACCCGATCCTTGATTTCATCAGCAAGATGTCTGATCTGGAGGGGTGAAGCTGGGATAGAAAGCTCCAAAACATGGTTTGCCACTGCTTCAATACTGTCTGGATCAGCTCCCTCCTCTGAGTGAAAGATGGACATGAGAAGTGACATGGTTGACATAGGACATTCTATATGTTTTTGAAAAAATTAGAAGTCATCTAAGTCTCACGAGTGAGGAAGTCTCTGATCTGTTTGATGAGGTCTCTCAGGTCATTGTTGGAGCGCTCCACTTTGTTTTTGGTGGCTGTGGCTTTGTCCAGAGCAGCTTGGGCTTTACCCTTGGCCTCTTCTGCTTTGGTCTTGGCCTCTGCCACCTGAAAGAAAAGTAGAAATGCTAATAGGGGATAGGGATAACAGATACAACTTCCTCCTCACTGTATATCTTACTATAAATAAATAGTAGAGATTAAAAAGAATGGAAACTTAACTATTTTTTATTCTGTAACTGTTCTCATAGGGTAGATTGGCTTCATCAGCAATGAAGTCAATTTCACATTTATGCGTCAATAAGTACACACCTTGGTGAAGAGTCCCTCCACTTCTCCCATAGCTTTGTTCAGCTCCTTCTCTGCGTGTTTGGCTCTCTCCAAAGCATTGTCAGCTACTGCCACAGCACCGTTACAGTTCAGGCCTCCACAGTGACGGTTTCCCTCATCATCACGGCAACCTGCACCCCCACATGGGCTTTCCCCACAGGGAGCATCACCCGGGGCACCACACACCTGTTGGGACAGGTATACATGTATTTGTAATTGTGTGATATTTTCAACATTATGTGTATGTGTAGGACTGAGACACTTCACTGCTCAGCTGTCCTACAATAGTATAAAAACAAGTCACATTTATCTTTTTATTATCACAACCCAAAAAAGCAGAGGAAAAGCAAAAAGGAATTACAATCTTTACAATCCCCCCATATTGGAAAACTTTAAGCCACCTTCTCTCAATTTAAGTGCCTCTGTAATAACTTCATTGTAAATTATCTGTGGTGACAAACAAAGTGTATCTTGATCCTCATCTCATCCCCTCACATCTTATTAGGGCTAACAGAATGAGATCAAACCTTCTCGTTGATCTTCTTTATGTCCAGGCCCTGTGCTCTGGTGCTGAGTTCTCCCAGCGCACGCTTGTTAGCTGCATTTTTACGGTTGAAGTCGTCCTTCTTGGCGGTGATAAGGCGCTCGGTGCGGCGGCGGGTGTCTGCAGATTGGCTGACTGTGCTGGGCTTGGTGGTTGTCGATGCGTTGGCTCGCCTCTCAGCATCACGAGACTTGTTGTAGGAGCTACGGATGCTGTCGTATGCACCTAGAGGAGAAATGTACACTTTCACTTACGACGATCAATCAGAGTAAAGTTGAAGTAAGTTTAGAGTGATGGGTTGTTAGGGACTATGGATTATTGAGGATGAGAAGGGGAAAAAAAGGAGATAACTCTACTCTCCCTCTTTTCTCACCTAGGAAATTAGAGTTTTTCAGGACGTCCAGCTGATGGTGCAGCTGCTCAGAAGTGAGGTTTAGTTCTTTGGCCTCTCGCTCCAGAGCACTCAGCTCCTTGCTTGCCTCAGAGTTGCTGTCCTGTACCATGGTTAGGTCTCCTTCCAGACGGTTCAGGGTGTCCGTGGTCTCACCGATCTGTGCCCTATGCAACAAGAAAAGTGGTTGTTGGCAGATGTAGTCTGTAATCCTGATATGATTTCAAAAAAATCTACTATTCGGCTGAGGAGATTTTTCTCTACTTCAAAAGCAAATAAACAAAATAAACTACATTAGGTTTCAAATGGATACTGACGGAATAGTCTTACTTGAGAAACAGAAGATAATGTTTTAGCAATTATAAAAAATATTGTGGAATGTCAGAGCTGTACCTTAGATCCTCGATAAGCTCCATTAGGGTAGCTACAGCTGCAGCGGTGGCATTGCGTGCATTAACAATTCCCTGAGCCTGTGCCAGTTTCTCCTCCAGGTCTCTAAAGGCCTTCTCATAGGCGCCAGTGAGCCCAGTGGTCTGAATCTCATGGGCACGCTCTGCCAGAGCCTTGGTGCGCACTGCCAGGTCCTGGTAATGAGACGCAATTGTGAAGAGTGGGATCATGGTTCACTTCTCAACAATCAGACATTCAGTTTTTCACTTCTAAATGAGGACTGGTGGGTGTCTGTACCTGAACAATGCGATCCCAATCCCCGAAGCACTGGTGGCAGGGCTGACAGTTGGGGAACTGGCCAGAGAAGCCTCTAGCACACTGATCACAGCGCACACCTGACACCCCCTGCTGGCAAACGCAGTGGCCAGTCACGCGGTTACACTGAGAGGTCTCGATGCCACGCCAGTCACAGTCACATCCTGGAGGAGGCAAAGCACAAGGAGAGTATCGTGAACGTTGGCCACAAGTTTCATGTTTGTTTGTATGTTATATGCAAAATATTTGACCCATTATAAAGCAAAGGACACCATAGCAGCTGTAAGTTTCCTCATAAGTATTGATAGCAAATATCCAAATCTAATATTTCTTCAATTTCAAGTCTTGATTATTATGAAAAAGATCATGTGCAGCACATTCATATCTGAAGCAAATGAGAGAATGTATGAGGCATAAATACTCATAGGATGTAATTTGAGTCTTAAAGTTAGGGTGGGTAATCCTGGAAAAGTTAGAAAGAGCAGGCAAAAAAAAAAATGCTACAGATACATCCCGCCCCCTCCAATCAGCTCTATCATCAAAGCTCCGCCCCCAAAATAAACTTCTTAACATACAACGCTTTTTGCACTGTCCATACATGAGCTGTCTATAACCATCTCTCTACCTCAGCAGCTAAAGCACTTCATTTCTGCATTGAATCCTGTGTGTTCTTTTCATTCTGTTCATTACAATACTAGACAATGTGTAGGTATGTCCTCACCTCTGCACTGCGTCCTGGGGTCTCCCCAGTAATTCTCCTGGCATTCTGTGCATGTCTTCCCTCCAAAGCCATCACGACATTGACACTGACCAGTAAACTGTCAGATAGAAAAAGATAAAATAACAAATTATATTAAGTAACGGGTGATCTGAACGTATTCAGAATTTGAATAAAGTTTCTTTATGTTCCGCACCTCATTACACGAGGAGGTGACAGAGTTGTTGGGGTCACAGCCGCAGGTCTCACAGGCTTTCCCGCTGGCCAGGTTCCAGTGGTTGGGGGCACAGTGGTCACATGTCAGACCGATGACGTTTTGCAGACACTGGCACTGGCCTGTGGAGCGCTGGCACACACAGTCTCCCCGCTCCATACACTGGCTGCTATCAGTACCCAGGAAGTTACAAGTGCACTCTGAAATGAAAATAGTTACCAAAAAAAAAAACGTCATCATTTTACTTTTTTTATGAAAGAACATTAATGTGCAAGCCTTTTCGGGACATGTTACTCACTCCTGCAGTTGCGTCGGGAAGCGTCCCCGAAATAGCCGCTCTTGCAGATGCCGCAGCTCGGGCCCTCAGTGTTGTAGAGGCATTTCCTGCACTCTCCGGTTTGCCTGTCACACGCACCCATGTCCGACATGTCTATGTTGTTGTGGCACTGGCACGGCTGGCAGTGGCCCCCAGGTTGCGAGGGGTTGCCAAAATAACCCGGGGCACATTCATCACATCGATCACCTAAGATCAGAGAGAATCAAACAGAAAATAGAGTGAAAGTTTAAAAAACGGAAACTTGAACTCATAGCTGAAGAATCAACTGGTAATCAAATGTAACCTTGAACTTCCTTGAGTTTACCAAGTGTCATTTTACAGGAGATCAGCATCTCTTCTGTGTTCAAATGAAGAATACGGAGCATCTTGGGAAGTTATACCTTCGTCTTTGTTTCACAAATTATATTTTGGCTTATCAGAACAACATTATCATAAGTATGGACTTTGAAAAGATTCTGCAGAAAACCCCACAGACTTCAAGGAAATTTAATTCGATGGAGGAGAAAAGTTTGGTACCGAACAACTGCCTAGTTGCTGGTAAAGGTTCTCCTTGATGCTTATTTCCTAACAAATTTATTTTTCTTCCTTTATTCTCATAGGATTACAAATTTATTCTGGTAAAATTGAGATTTTATTCTTGAAATCCCTTCAACAACACTCTTACTGCGTATTATATGCTATATACTATGCTACTCTAAAAGGTCCTAGACATGAACTACAATATATTCAGTGAAACTATCTATTGAAAAAAAATATTTGTACATTTTAGACTTGATTTAACCCATCTACTCAAAACATTAACATTATTCAATCATACATGTTGCTAGAATCAGTTTTGTTACTTCTCACTCAATGACGCTTGGTTAAACAGCTCTCATTAGTAACATAACTGTGTTTGTCATCACACCTTCAGTGGATTATAAACGACATATAAACATATGACACATCTGAGATGACATTTCCTTCCGCTTCAAGATTCTCTACACAGACAAATGGATCCACTCTGGACACTTCCTGTTATATCCATTATATATCTACGTCTCTCTTCCATTAGTGGCGTAAGTCTGGCTTATTACTTCAAATGAAAAAAAAAATATATATATATATTTAAATTACAATATAACCCTTTACACTCCTGTCGCTGAGTTGACCTCTCAACCACATCCCGCACTTATTCGTGTATTGATAAAGGTGAACAGTTAAACCTCTGGAGGAGACAGAAGCTGACCCAGACTGAGAATCACACCAACATTTCTGTAAAAAAGCATTTCTACGTTTCCCTCTATTTTTCAGTGGCAAACATTTTTTTAACGTGACACGATCACACAAATCAGGGTCAAGTGCTTGTGTTGGGGACATTAACACAGACCTGGTTCAAATCAGGTTTTGAAATTATTTAACCTTATGTCATTGGTGTTTATGCAATTTAATGGATAAGGGATGAATTATATAAATACCTATATCATAGTATAGTATAGTATATATATAAATTTATGATATTATTATATTCTTTGAGCCAGGTCTCACACGGGGGGCAGGATTACACTGTGGCACAGTACCATTAATGAAAGGGGTGCTGAGGACACACATGGGTATAGGATAGTTAAAGTGGAGGGTTGGATGAAAAAATTGAGGAGGATCAGGAAGTGGAGGGGACGGGATGAGTGTGGAGGGGTCAACCATCATTACTCACGCTTAAAAATCGCCACCCCGGAGCGTTTAACAATCCCTGTGCCAGTTATACAGGGGAAGGAGGGAAATGACAAATAACACAGGTTACCATTCACCAGAGCTCGCCGACCAACATCAGTCTTACCTTATTTTCAGTCATGTCCATTGGCTTGTTGTGTTAAGAAAAAATATTTACGCTTTAGCGCTGATATATTTTAGAAATGCTGTGAAGGCAGAAGGAGCCTCAGTGATTGTCTCTTTTGACGCAGATATGTTTTTTATAGTTATTTTTAAAATCATCAAGAGAAGCACAACAATACAGTTCAGCTGTGTAACTGGTATTCACAGTGTCACAGGTTCTGATTAATACAAAACACACACATCAGTATCTCTACTTAATGATTAAGAGGAGAAAGATGGTGAGGAGAAAGCAATGGACCAACAAGACAGCAAGAAGAAGACAAAGTAACATTGCATTAATAATCTGAAATTTTACCTGTGTAACCCTGGTTACAGTTGCAGATTATTTGCCTGTTACGGTTGTCCTGGTAACAAGATGCAGCAAAGTGGCGTCCGCTGTTGGGCCCGTCTGGACAGGGGCACGGACGACACTGGCCACTAAATGCTATGCCCAGAACTGGGTTACCATAGTAACCATTGGCACACCTACAGAGATGAATGAAAATAAAGTGAATGTAGTACATATTTTGCATGTGATATCAAAAGTGTATTCACATTGACTTAAAATAACCAAATAATGTCCTGTCTTCATCCTTATATCTATAATATAAACAGGGTCAAAAAATTATCCACGAATGACCGTCTTTTCAAGTTAAGTTTTTACTGCAGTAGAAAATGACTCTTTTAAAAATTGGCCACCTGGAGGTTATAGATATAAAACATTTAAAACCAATAAAATAGTTAGATCATGCTATTCAGGTTCAGAAGTGAGTCAGAAATGCCTAAATGAGAAGGACCCAGACTATTTTTATGACCGTAATGCACCTTGGTTACCACCCGCCAGTAAACCAAGACTCTTTACAGGTGTTTGAGTATATATGGACTGGTACAAGAGTAATACAAGGCACGATAAAAAATCATTGACATTGTTCTTTCCATTTTAAATTCTCTCACTGTGTAGGGTCCAATATCTGGAGCAGTTTGGCAGATGATGAAGTTAGACACCATTGACACTGTCAACAGCGTTGCTTTAGTTGGCCACTGCTGACATTGCTGTCTTTTACTTTCTGGATCTCTGAAATCAGGACTCCACTCTCTAAAATTACAAATTATCAAGTTTTTATTTTTACTCCTTCATCTAATTTTCCTGAATGAACCCTTCTGACATTGGGTAGGAGCCTTATTTGGTCATTAGAGCGTTAATTAAGCTGATTTGCTTTCCTTGTGCACGCTCTCTCAAATACACCTAGGCAGCATACATCATGTTCACAAGTGTGTTTGTTGAATCCGACATAACATGTTAATAAGAAGTCACTATACAAACAAATGTAATTTAATATGTAGAGACCTTCAGGATAAGAGTATGAACACATTCCTGAGGCATGAGGCCCATTGCGTGTGTTCTATTCTGTATTACAGTTTTATTTTATTTCATATTTGTTATGTATATGTCCTTTCTTATAGAACTAACAAACATAAACATTGAAGAAACCAAGCAAACCAACATCTTAAATATGAACTGAACCCCTCATACTGAAGTATCACCTTTCACACTTGTCTCCTCCAGTGTTGTCCTTGCATTTGATGCAGGCTCCGGTCCTCTGGTCGCACTTGTCAGCGTGTCCATTACACTGGCATGGTCGGCAGTTGGGGAAACCCCAGTGACCCGCCTGGCACCCGTCACAATGCTGACCAAACGCCCCCGGGCGGCACTGGCACTGACCGGTGAACTTGTCACAGAGTCGACTGACAGAGCCTTCCAAGCTGCACCCGCAGGCTGGAGAGAGGGAGGCACAGGGAGGAGGAGGGTAAGTGAAGAAGAAAAGGATTCAAAGGGAGAAAGAGAAAAAGAGGGATAAAAGATAAATCATGTAATAACTTTGCATTTGCAGTTGTGCACTGTGAGACAGTAGAGGGCGCCACTATGCTCAAAACCGATAGGCATCAACATTTGAAACAGATCAATGTTTTAATGTTGTTGCAAACAAATATTTGTCACTTTACCTTGTAAATAGAATATATGACAAAATAAATAATCAAAGTTAATTAAGGTTAAGAGAGTGCAAATAAGGACAATGTTGATATGTTCCATTACACGATATGTTCCTTTAACAGATCTGCATTTCAAGTGAAGATGAAAAGGCCTTGAGTTGTATCTGACTTTCTCACCTATGCAGCCTGAGGGTCCGAAGCCGTAAGTTCCTGGCGCACACTGGTCACAACGTCGACCAATCAAATTGGGCCTGCAGCGGCACTGGCCCCCGCGGACATCACACAAAGAGCTGACGGAGCCCTGGAGGTCGCAATTACAGGCTGGAAGAGGACAAAGAAACAAAGGCATCATGAACACACTGTTCAACCAGTAAAGACTGAGTCAAAATATTTAATATGATTACTAATGGAGGCTTATTAGCCTAGAGAGGTTTTTCCTTTCTTTTGTGTTAATTCAGGACCTGCTGACTTATAAGCCAACCCTACCACGGCTTGTCCTGATTTATACAAAGAACGAAGTCTAACTAGCTCTAAGCCTTTCCCCCTTAATGGGTTCAGAATGCCAAGATCAAAGCTTATTTGACTGTGATAGACAACACTTTTAGTGCCTCAGTTCGAATTAAAGAACCTTCATGCGTCAGTAGTGTGAATCTCTGGCTTGGTTTTGGCTCTTAGGTAAATTGTTTGCAGTCTTTGAGTGACAGTTTATACATCAGGGTCTATCTAAAGGAGAAAAGCATCAGTGAGTGGTAATGGTCGGTAAATGGACTATATTTGTCTGTTCCTTAATATATCTAAGAATATGAATCATCTATGTGCTGCACTTTTCTATTACACCTCATTCTCACACTGCTGGCACAGTTGTCAGGGGCACGTTTAAATGTTAAAAGGGGATTGCAGTAGTATTTTGTACCTGTGTTAATAAATGTGCCTGAACACAGCAGCAGTGGCTTCTTATGGGCAACTTCGACAGTCCATTAAATGTCCAGTAAAAGTGTGGTTTTTTTACCAATAAAGGACTCGAATTGTTATTCTGGGTCTTTGCAACATTACACATGCTGTCTCACTCTCAACCGAGCAGCAGCTTGTTATCCCTCCTATCTTTGTTGCTTCTCTTACTATTCATTATACATCCACATGAATAAACACGGGGCCAGGTCGGAAAATACTGCAATTCCCTTTGAACTTCAATATTCAAGGGTGGTTAAATGTCAGGAAAAGGGTCATGACATACTCTAGCCTCCTGCATTGTAAACAATATTAAATAATTGAAGGCAGTTTAATAAGCCTTCTTTCCACTCACGCAGAGCGCCGTCATTTACGATGGCTGACATGCTGGTGATGAGCTTGGCACAGGTGTCACTCATCAGCGGACGGGTCACACTCTTCGCCACCTCGTGGCAGCGGTACCGCTCATAGGTCTGCTTCCTGATGCTCGAGGCTGAATCCCCTGCATTGAACATCTCCATGGAGAAGTGGCGTGGCATCAAGGAGATCTAGAGAAGATGAGGAGGGAGATGTTTGAGTGTGGAATGAAAACTACAATTTCTTTATGAATCAGATGCTTATTGGAAAAAAAAAGATTCTCACCGAGTCCACGAGGATGACGGCATCGGCTCCGGTGAGGATACTGTTGGCATCATGATAGCGTCGGAACTCAAAGCGGACTGTGTATGTCACACCTCTCTCCAGACACACAGGCTGAGGAGGGACCACAAACCTGAGGCAAACAGAGTCAGCTCACAGTTCACAACCAACATTTGGTTTTCCATATAGGTTTTATTTAAAAACCTCAAACAAATCTTGATATATCTACTTAAAAACCTCAAACAAATCTAGAAAAATAAAAAAAATAAAAACGTTTGATTTTCAGTGCTTAAGAATTAAGATTAAGAATTGAAAACAAAATTAAAATGCAGTTTGTAGTAATACTGCATCTCAGAACCATATGTACATCGATATATAACGTTCATGACATAAATGTACAGACATCTAGCTGACATGTTGAGAGAACGTTAAAGTAATGGTAATCAATAACAATCAACATAAACTGGGGCTACAACTAAAGAGGGAAGATGACAAAGTAATGCAGAATATGTCACAAATGATAATCATACAATATCACACAAACAATTGAGGCCTACTTAAGTTTAACCTCATGATCACCAGCACCTTTATATTATTTTAGACATATTTGTCTTATTTTAGATATTTTTCACGATATTCAAGAGTAATCTGGAATTGTGTTGAAATATCAAAGCGAATTTCGCGGAGCCCCGGTTGAAAACCCCTGCTTTAGTGTTAGGGTTGGGTACCGAGAACCGGTTCCAATATGGAACCGGGGGGGATCTCCTCGTGAGACCTCTCCCCGGCGCTGGCTGCCACCCCCCCCCCCCCCCCCCACCGCCGGGCGCATTTCTTGGCGTTGCTCCGGGACCGGCTCCGGGACGGGACCGAAGACCACGCCGAGAAATGTTTCATAAAAGCGGCCGAAGCCTGCCTGCGACAGCCCCCGCCGCGGAGACACGGGGGTCTCTGAGTGATGGAAAAGCGACCCTCAGTCTTCATTTGGCTCAGGCACCGAAGTCAGAGTCACGAGTCAGAGTGTGTGTATTGTGTATTTATTTTTATTTATTTAAGTATAGTGTAAACTTTTGTTAACAGTTCGTATGTTATTCATAGTTTTAAGTTCAAAAGGGTTTTGTATTTATTCATATTTATAATCTACTTTATACAGTTAATATATTTGGCAATAAAAAAGCCTTTCTTAGTCAAGTATCGTTTTGTGCACTTTTTTGAAAAAAGTATCGGTTCAGGCACCGTTTAGGCACCGGTATCGTTTTAAAAGTATCGGTTAGGAACCGGTATCGGATAAAAACCAAACGATACCCATCCCTATTTAGTGTGTTTGTTGAGTGTTTGTGCCACGGACCTGGCTCCAGCGTTCAGGGAGACTGTGAGCTTGTCATCATCTGGGATGGTGTTTCCACACGGGCTGCTGGTAGGAATCGGCCCTGGACGGATCACCGTTATCCGCACCTCCTCCCAGTCCCGTGGCATCTAGCAAAAAAAAACAGTGTTCAACGGTTAATATGCAGCCAGATGCACACTGATCATGAAATATGATCACGAAAAAGGGGAAGAGAAAAGTAACAAGGTAATGGCTCTCTGGACTGAAAGACAGGACATCAACCGACTATGGTTTGGAAAATGATTAACATGTAAAACATACATGATTTCTAGACTAATGCATGAAACATGCAAAACCACAAGCCTGTTTTATGTCAATAGCCAGTGGAGCTTTGTCTGTAAAGGAAAGTATATGGTTGATGCAATTGTCTTAAATTTGATAGCTCTCTCATCACTGTCTGTCAGTCAGGAGACTTTTTGCTTGGCATAAAGCAGAATTTTGTTCATGGCCTTTTAAACTTTTCAACTAAGTGTTTTTATTTCTTCGTGATCCTTTATTTTGATTTATGACCTTCCAGATAATAAATGCACAAAAACACAGACCTGAGACTCGTAGCGAATGAGCAAGTCATATTCCATGGAGTAGGGAATGTTAGTGAGGAGGAACTCCAGGGTGCCGCCCTCAGGAACCCGGGCGAACCCCATTCCCGTCCAGGTGGCAGGCCGACCTGGCTGGTGCTCCCTGGTCTCCAGCATACAGCCCTTAGGAATATTCAGACATATTTCTAAAGTTATATTCCCATTCTAGAGCCATGGAATCACTCCAATACATGTGTTCGGAAAAAGAAAACAAGCTGGCTCACCTGTCCCATTTTGGCCAACTCTGCCTCATACAGGAAGTGATCCAAAGCCATGAAGAAATATCCGGACTCCACCTGCGTACACTCGCGTCCCATCATGTGACCTCGGCAGCGACACTGACCGCTCTCCATGGAGCAGCTACAGAGCAGACAAATTACTCAATTACTTAATTCACTGCTACAGTTTTTGTTAGGGTTATGGGTTATGATGGCCGTAGGAGACAAAGTTATTATTTAGTCCGTGTTTGTTATTGTTTATATTTGGCTTCAGATATTGTTTTATTATTACTACCAGATAAGGGAGGCAAGGAGTGTCGTTTTCACTTTCTTTTTTCACCTGTTCAATAAAGACAAAGACAGGAGTAGGGCTCAAACATTCTCTGTTGACCGTCACATTTAGCTTTTGGTAAGAATATTGTTTTAAACCATAAGGTGCGTCTTGGACTCATGGATCCTTTTTTTGAATTTGCACGGTAAGGAGTCTTTTTATTTTTCATGGTGAATAAAGTTGCTACAATGGCTTTAGATGAACAATTGACAGCTGACCAAAGTTATTACAATTCATCTTAAGAAGAACATGAATGTGTTTCCCAGCATTCATCTAACAGTTTTAAAGTGGGTCATTTGTTTGCCAGTGGAATTATAAGTGCCGCTTGTTTATTATAGGCGAAGTTGCATGAAACACAATTTCAGTGGAGCTGCAGTGGAAACATTTTTAAAAAATAAAAAGTCAAAGATACCACCACCCCACTGTGGTTGTATGCGTCAGTGCAGTTTCCGCCTAGTATCCAATCTAATGAACTTCCCTACTGGCAGTTCTGAAGTTTAATCTTTGAGTCCAAGTGAATGTTTTGTACCAAATTTGTAGAAATTCCCTCATGGTGTTTTTCAGATATCGCCTTCATGAGAATGGGATTGATGTACGTACAGACTGACATCCTGAAAACATAATGCCTCTGGCTTATGGCTGTTGCCGGCACAGAGGCAAAATAATAAATCAGTTCACTTTAAAAGTCTTTAAAGGACATGTTAGGGCCTGCCCACAGTCAGTATGAGTCATCCACTGTAGATCATAAATGTTTGTGAATGTTTCTATAGCATAGATCTAAAAGAAGTTTGGATTAAAACAGTGGCCTGACTGATTGAGAGGTCTAGAGTCATGTTTCTATTATCAATGGGTAACTGCATCAGTGCATTGTGTTTGAATATAGGATATCAACTGCAGAGAGGATGATTAACATTTAACAAGAAGTGTAAAAGTTGGAGGCCAATAAATCTGATGCTGCAGCTGCTGCTTTGGGGATAATGATCAGTTTCTAGATGTTGTTAAAGACAAAACCCAATAATTTGTAACAGCTACAGACTTGATGTTATGCTCCAAACTGAGAGTATAGCGCCACTCACTGGTTGTCCAGCGCTCCTCCGATGTCGCACTCGCAACCTCTGCAGCCGTTCAGGTCGTGGCTCAGTGCCCAGTGCTCGGACTGGAAACACAGGAGGACAGAGGGACGGGGAGACAGACAGTTAGCTCAAGACAGACATGATGCATCACATGCTATTACTGTATGGACTGAGGGGAACTTCCACAGCAGCTTAACAGTCATGACTGTGTGTGAGCCATAAATATTACACCCAGCTCTCTAATCCAATAAAACATCATTCATCGCCTTCAGGGTTATTTTATTACTACCTTGTTCCTGCTAGTTATCTTTGTCAGATCTTCTCTTTCAAATAATAGAGCTTTACATGTGGATCTTTTTTCTTTTGAGGAAGCTACTTTCTATGCGTTTGCATATAATACCTATATTAGTTCTGTTTCACCACAGTGACAGTAATGTACATTTTCTCTTCAGAAGGATTCATTACAATTTTATTTCCACTGATGACATTATTGTTTCTAAAATGAGGCTCTGTACAGTCAGGATCCGCTTTCGGACCAGGTCCAGGTCCTGACCATTTTAGGCCTGCTGTAACACACACCAACCGGACAAGTCTCAAATCCCTGGGCTAAATTTAGACACAGAGCCAAGGCTCACATTCCTGCCTCCACTATTCCTGTCTGAGTAGCTTTGGGACAACAGGTTTAATTAGAGACGGAAAGTGATCACCACCTCACATCTCGGGCTGCTGGGGCAGTAAGTGTGGGAGATAAACAGGTGAAAGAAACAGAGTGAAAAGTAAAGAAGACTCACTAACCAATGAGACTTGTTGCCTTCATTCAAATTTAATGGGGTCAGTGTGTAAGATTTAGTGACATCTAGTGGTAAGGTGGCAGATTGCAACAAACTGAATTCCCCTCTCTTTCCCCTTCCTTTCAAGTATGTGTAAAAATATAATAAAATGTAAATCGTCCTCTCAACAGCCAGTTTCTAGATTGTTCACTCTGGTCTGCTGTAGAAATACCATGACCGATTCTGTGGAGGAGGACCCTCTCCCTATGTAGACATAAAGGTCAGAGAAAATATGGGAGGGAATTTTGTTCAACCCCACACCAATAGTAAGTTTGTAGTTAAGTAAGAAAAGTCAATTTATACATATATATTTGACTTAAAACTGCGTAATTTACACCATGTTTTTAGCCTAAATTTTCTCTGATATCTTTCCACGAGGTCCCTTTATAGCCCTTCGGACACACCATTGTGTGGCTATCTCCACTAGCTTAGTCAATTCCAGTGGACTTTTAGGTTTAAAACACAGTATAAGTTATCTATTTTCAAATATGAAGGTCGGGGCTTGTGGACTAAAAATACAAGTCTTATGCTACTTCTTCTTACCAGACACTGGTCACAGCTGCGTCCAGTGACCAGTCGCTTGCAGAAGCAGTCTCCACTGATGGGGTCACACTGGGAGCTTCCTGACACGGTTCCTCTGTTGTCGCACCAGCAAGCTGCAGAGTGAGGGCACAGGGCAGAGGGCAAAAGTCATGACTGTTACATGCACACAACAAGTTACTGCAGCACATTGGAACAAAAAATCATCAACATCAAAAAATAAATAGACTGCAGGCACTATCGTAACTTTCAATGTGATCAGTTGTTACTGAGCCCAGTGGGAGATTGCCTGAGTTCCATTGAGTCATTTTACTGAAATCTTTTTAAACTGTCAGAACAGTTTAGTTAATGCCATAAGGACAGTCCTGTTTGTAATAAAGAGTGTAGGGTTTTATTGTTTACATGTTTGAATCTTTACAGATTTCCTTTTAATGATATGATTTTACCATACCATTTAAACACCATATATTATAAAGTATCAGATCTCTTGTTTTCTACCTGTATTATGATGATTATTTACTGACTGATATTAACGTATGTAAATGCTAAATGCAAATATACATTTTGGAATACTTGAAGAACTTCACCTCAGAGTGGACAATCCTAGTTGTTGTACTCACGTTGGCAGCCCTGAGGGTTTTCGGCGCTCAGACCAAAGAAGCCGGTTTTACACTTGTCACAACGCGGCCCCCCGACGTTGGCCTTGCAACGGCACTGACCTCCCACCATGCCGAGGGAAGGGTCAGTGTGGCTGTCGCACATCCCCCCATTCTGAGATCCATCCGGGTCGCAGTCACACGCTATGGGACAGAGGAGAAGTTAAATGTTATATGCTCAGTTTGTCTGGTTTTTGTGTGAGTTTAGGTTATGATGTGTTGGAATAAGATTTTGTGTTTAAATATTTTAGTGCAGTGCCTGTTCTAAACCTGCCTGTTTGGAATGCACTGTTCTCTTGTCCTGTGCTAAAGCTCTGGAGTCATCATCAAACAGTTGTTTGCAGGGCTTTTTATAAATAGTATATGATGCAGAGTGAAGTTAGAAAACTTTAGGTTCATCCTACCTGATTTATCTGCAATGAAGATTTTGCAGTCAATGCTTTTCATAAAATTAAACAGAATTTGCTTTTTTACCATTCACTTGTTTGGTTTATATACATTGTAAAAGCTTGAATTAATTGTTATTTCAGAGGTCTGTTAAGCAACAAGCTGTCTCTCTGTGTCTCAATCCGATATGGTGGAAAAAATAAAACAAAATGATCAAAATGATCTGGCAGGACAGGTTGTGTTTGCCGCAGGCCACCAGTTGCCGACCACTGCTAAAGTTTATCTAAGAACGTAGAAGAAGAACTTTGTCCACAGACTGAAGGCACACTGCCCCGCCCCGGCTGACTGCTTAAGAGTGCTCTTGCCTGTTTATTCAAGTTCTAATAAATAACTTAGTGTCCAAATTGCCACAAATTTAATACTAGACTTCCATGGATCACTACGATTATACATGCCCAGTATGAAAAGTCACGAGATATGCATTCCACAGACAGACACACAACCCCCTAATGAGCCACACAAAGACACTCACCTACGCAAACGCGGGGGTCCCTCATATCCTTGATGGGGTCTTTGTAGTAGAACGGTTTGCACATCTCACAGTTGCGTCCCATGGTGTTGTGCTGACAGTCGTCACACACTCCTCCACTGGTGTTACCCATGGCCAAATACACCGCCATGTCAAAGTGGCACGTGCTGGAGTGGCCGTTACAGTTACACTCTACAAAACAGGTTAGGAATTCCAACAGATTAGTCATGAATTATGTTATTCTGCTTTTTCATTTCCACTTTCTTAGAGAGATTAAAGCCCAAAAAACAGCCCGAATTATATCTATTGATGTGTAAATAACTCATGTAGTTATTTTAACTTGCTGACCGATAATTCATTAAGAAGAAGCAGTACATATGACCTATTTATGCAATGCTATTTTTAGCTAATTATTGCAATATATAAAGTTCTGCTGTTGGGACACACTTGAAGGAATAGTTCACCCAAGAATTAAAAATGCATTTGTCTACTCAAAACTATAGTGAGGGAGGGGCGGGTGAAGTGTTTGAGTCCACAAAACATTTTGGGAGTTTCAGGGGTAAACAGCACTGCAGCTAAAGTCATCAGTTCTTGGGAGTTCCTGCGATACTCACGAGTTCTCACGAGAACTGCAGAACATTAATGGTGTAAATGAGGCGGTTTCGAGTCGAATTTGAATGTCTGGCGTCCGGACTCTTGCACGACACCACAGGAGCAGTATGGAGGCATGTTGTGTTTTTTTCTGTTGTTTTATTCCGTCTGAAGAAGGAGTCCCCAGTTACCTCAAATGTATTGGATTTGGCTGCAACGCTGTTTACCCCTGAAACTCCAAAAGTGTTTTGTGCATTCAAACACTTCACCCGCCCCCCCATCGGCATAAAGCGGATTAGATTAGGAGTAAGTTAATGTCCATTGGGCCGTCTCTTCAGGACTCACTCTTGCAGGCGTTTGTGTTGCGTCCTTCAGCCGGTTTCCAGGGCAGGTCATTGTGGAAGTCATCACATAGCTCACAGTTCAGACCTTTGGTGTTATGGTTACACACACACCTGCCGTGAACCTTAAAACGAGAGGAAAGGGAAGGAGAGTTGCTGAAAACTGTTTGGGGACGAGTGTGTGTGTGTGTGTGTTAGGGTGTGTGTGGGTGGGTATAAGCTCACCATTCCTTCTATATCATCCCTGATGCCGTTGATGGGGGCGCACTCCGAGGCGTGGCCGTAGCAAAAGCAGTTTCCTCGTACGACAAGCTCATATATGGCGTAGTAATACTTCTCCTTTATTTCTGCTCTCGGGTCCAGCAGGTTGTCTCCCAGTGTGTGCAGTTTGGTGAAGTTCACTCTCAGGTTGGTGATCTTCAGCTGGTCTGTGGACATGAAGACATGAAGAGACTAAGTTGAGGGTGAACATGGCGTTGTCTTGAGGACAACTGCAAAACAGCATCTTTTCATTCTTTTTCATCTTTTGTCATTCAATTTATGAACGTTTATTGCTTATTTGTATTTTGTATGAATGAAGTACATTCCCGGACGATGGAAAATCTGAAGATGACGTACAGTACTGATATAGGGTGTTGAAATGGTTCCTCCCACATCCTGCCTCTTAACCCTCCTTAAAATTATTTTAGGGAGGGTTTTTTACTGGGGAGACATTTAATGACTTCTTTCCACAGAGATGTATTTGTCTTATCACCTTGTCAATCTGATTTAACAGATGTTCCATCCTCTGCTGTTACAGTCCAGCTGTTCACCATAAAACACACACACAAACACACACACACACACACACACACACACACACACACACACACACACACACACACACACACACACACACACACACACACACACACACACACACACACACACACACACACAGTACTACAATACTGGCGCCATTAAATATGCATACCAGTAGGCTCAGAGTGAATACCTATTATCATATAATTATGATGATTATGAACATAACATTCATAATTTAGCAACAGACGAACTTCAGTCTATATTGATTCTGCTTTAAAGCTGTTTCTCTCCACAAAAATTAATATGACAAAGATTTAAAACAGACTTTCCCGTCATTTGAAACTGTGCTGCAGTTGAAAGAACAGTCTGACATTTAGACGGATGAAATGCTTCATGGGAGAATTTATATTCTTCCACACTCTGATCCTTCCTCGCTGACTTTATCTGCAGTAACAGAGCCCGACTCTGACAGACAAGAGCTAATCCCTCCAGCTCCACTACACTATGGCAGTGTCTGTTTCTCCTCATGCAGTAATATAGACCGGAGAACAGTCTGCTCGTCAGCTAGCAGTGACTTTCAACTGAATATATACATGGAGTTGAGTGAGTTGCAGACAACACTTTGATATTTCAAGCGTAAGTATACACGTTTCCTGATTAATTGTAATGAAGCATTACAGTTCAATCAGAAATGCTTTCTTTATGTCTCATTCATTCACCATTCCCTTTCACTCTCCTCTTCTAATCAGCTCATTTCCTCACATCCTCAACATGATCCCACTTCCCAGCCCCAGTGTCTGGACCTCTGGAGGTTTCCTATACTATGAAGCCATGCCACGTTGGGTCTAACCACTAAAAATAATAATTTAAATCACATTCATCTCTAAATGTACATGGCAATACATTTTGTTCATTCTTCAAATGGTGTTTCTCCTGATCAAATAAATAACATCACTTCTGAAATATCAGCAAGACTTGACAAATAAAAGAGTCTGTGAGGCTATGGTGCTTTTAACTCAATGTCACATGATGACGTTTAGCGGGTATGTCAACATGCCAAGTAAAAAATGGCTACTATCGTTTAATTTGTGACTAACGTGGCTAAAATGCATTTAAAACTTAAGTTCTCTGATCTTAAAACTTAACTTTTGAAATAAGAAAACATTATTTAAGTTAATATTTATTTATTATAAGAGACAACAGCACATTTTGTGTTTCGATAACGTTACCTGAGGGACAAAAATCTCGAAAGTCTCAGCATTTCTTTTAACGAATGCAAACATTCCTACAATATCATGAAAATACCTGCACTAGATCATATAGAAATATATACAGAGATTATTTTTTTTAATAAATAGGATTATAAAGGAATAGGGAGTATTTGGAGGTGTTATGAAGTGCTGCTTGCGGGGCATATTTGATCTGAAGTTTATTGTATAAAATTTGAAAGGCCAGTTGAACAAATGCTGGAACACAGAGAGATGCAGTTGGACAGAAAAGAAGCCTCCCTGACGTGCCTCCTCTCAGGCTGTGTATTATTCCCCTAAGGCTCGGCCGGTCAAATGCTTTACATGTTAGATGGTTAAGGTTCGAGTCAGGGTCGGGATGGGGTTATGGTCTCCTAATTAAGGAAGCAGAATAGGTTAAAGTCAGGACAAAAAAGTTCCACATTGGCTGTGATTCATTGTCTTTACAACAGCAGACATAAAAAATGGATTGTTCAGCTGTGAAGGGGTCAGAACTCTCCACGAGGGCTAGTTGCATTGAGTTATTTAACAACAGGACAAGTCAACCTCTGCTGCTGCAGTGGAAACCGAGCTCGGGTTTCTGTGAACAGCTCTCATGTCCTGCCAGTCTAAACATGAGGGCCATGACAGCGAGGCTGTGTGGGAGAGAAACAGCTGCTTTTCACATCTCTCCATGGCTTCCACACAGCAGGGCCATGTTTCACGGCACACAGAGAAAAGCTGTTCCAGTCCATAATGTGTCACAGCTGGATAACAAGAGCTAATTGTGTCCAGTTTGATTTAAGGTGACAAATGTGAACAAAACCAACTAAAGAACAGGAGAGAATTTTCTGTGAAATAACTGGTTTTGCTTTAAAATCTGTGTATGATTTCCCATATTATTGCTTGATTTAAACCTTTGACTGTATTGACTGATGTATTTGAGTATATCATTTAAATAAAAGCTTATTTACAGCTTCTGTTACCTATGCTGTAGAGCTTTTAAGCTTATATACCCCTAAACTAGGGAAACATCTACATTAGCCGACATTATTCTATGGCCTATTTGATATTTATAAAAAAAAACTTTACAAATTTTTAAGTATTCATTATTAGGTGGTGATCAGTGTTAATATATATAATATATAATATAAAAATAAGTTTAAACGACAGCAGGTCAAAGGGCTTCAGCATTTTCGTTCACGGTCCATGATGGTGGCAACATGTGTCTCAGACAATGTGGTTTGGGTGATCGCGTCTCAGGACCAGGTGGGTAGCTTCAGACCTGTACTTATCTCTGACCACTTTTGATTGGATCACTAAGACAGATGTTAAGAGCAGGTCTGAACGGGGTAATGGTGTATCATCAGCTGCTGTTGAAAATGTGTTTGTGTTAGTGTGACCTACTCTGGATGTCCGGGCTGTATGGATCTTCAATCCTGATGGCTGGCTCCAACACTCTGTAGATGACCTGGACCAGGGAATACATATTGTTAGCATACATCACATCACATTACATAACATTACGTTTGAGACTTAAAATGTGAATTAAAAACAGTAGAGCTTATGCAGCGTGAGGGTTTGCACAGAAGATATTGTGCTTTTTCTTGCGCAGAAATGCAATCGTTTTGTTCATTTTCCTTCCCTTTATGCTTCACACTGCATGATTTAAAATGCAGCATCTGATGAACTGTAAACTAGTGTGTGACCTGCTACATGATAAAGGAGGAGTGGCTTAGCATTCTGGGAAATTTGCTTACTTGGTTCGCGTCAAAGTTAGACAAGAACATCAATCAGGTCTATAAATGATATATAGATAAATAGGGAAAAACCTCATCTTTAAATGTTACTTATCATCACATTATATCCAATTGGAGAGTGATTTGTGTGTAGGGTTACTACTCCCAAACCCATCTTCCCTTCCCCTACTCACTATACAGGGACGTCTATGTAGAGGACTATATGGTCCAAAACTATACAACTAAACAACTATAGGCACACAAAAAAGAAAAAAAGGAAAACTAATTAGTCTTCATCATTGTGGCATACATGCTTATTAAACACTCAGTATTAATTAATTTAGATAAAAAGCACTTTGAATGACCATGTTTTAATGTAGAAATAAACTTGTTTGCCACAGTGTGTGATGTGCTGCTCTGCTCTTATTCCGTATTTAACACAACCACTCACACATTTGTCTCTTGGCAGTCAGTAAAAACTAACTGTGCCATCACAAATATTACAAAAACTGTTTAAAACTACGGAAAATGATGGCAAACTTTCAGTCTTGAGCCTCATGATAATTCAGATATTTTCAATAAGAATAAGACGGAGTAGAATCATCAGAGAGAGAAGGCTGAGACATGCTGCCATCTCTCCTCTCGTCTTTCTGCCCTTTTTCCTTTGTCAACAAAATGGGAGTCTCCCAACAGTACTAACTAACCTCAGCTGTGCCCATTGACTCTGCCTGGTTTATATAGAGGTTCTCTGACGAGTGACCTCCACAACGATACTAAAGCAGCAGGTAACCATGGCGACTAATGAGCAGACTCAGCTTGATGGCATGGTCCAACAGGACAGTGTCCTCGTGAAAGAAACTCAAAAAAAGCAAACTTGCAGCAGAGCCTTCATTTGCTTCAACACTATGCTCACTGCTAAACAAAATGAGTTGAAGAGACTAGAGAAAGAGTGTGGGGTGCGGTGTGAGACCATGGAGCACAGCCTGTACAATAAACACAATAAAAAAGACAAATAGGCGGATTTAATTAAACTCATTAAAGAGCGTGACTATGCAGCAGTTTGCTTCTGATTACAGTCTTTATGCCAAGCTCATAGACTGAGAGTGGTATGAATCATCTAATCTCCCTTTTGGTGAGAAGTAAATACATTTCCCAGAATATGGAACATTTCCTTAAACATTAGATGTGAAACTTCACATCCGAAATACACCTAACTTCCATATCAAAATGTATGTATTAGGAAATTAAACAATGAATATCAAACTTTTATTTGAATTCACCAAAATAAATCATGCTTTAGTGTTTGTGTTGTACAGCTCATTTGAACTGTCATTTAGGGTTATTTCTTCAATCAGCCGCTCACCTCTCCCTCTGTTGATGGCTCAATGTCAGAATAACGCGACTCACAGATGATATCATTAATGTTACGCAAAGGACCCTGGGAAATTCCTGGGAAGGCAGCGGCGCAGTCGTGAGCGAAGTAGCGGTAGACCTGCCAGGTGCGAGCGAAATCAGCTGAGCGTTCGATCAGCATGGCCGCTGGACGGAAGGTCTGCAAAACAAGAATGTCACACAGTTTCATAACACTTTTCATTGGAAATAGAACGAGGTACAACACAACTGGAGTCATTGTGAGTCATTCTTTTCAGCTTTGTGTAGATGAAGGTCAAGTTCATAAAACAGCTTTTATTTTTACCTTGTAGGTCATGATCAAGTGAGTGAAATGAAACTCTGCTTCCAGATCCAATTGGATAAAGACATCAGACTTTCCTGAGAGAGACACACACAAAGATAATGATACAGAGAGAAGTTATTTTAACATGTCTTAAATCATATACACCTATTTTACATCTCTATCATCCGTCTCTGACAGATGGATGATAGAGTATAGTGGTTAGCGACAGTCAGTGAAGTAGCTTCCGTGCTCTTGGCTCGCCAAATGGCGTCTTGACAGGAAACATTCAGTCTTGGCAAGAGAAATGTAGCGAGCAAGTCGGAAAATCCCACGCACTTCCTGAGTTGTAGGGCATCAAATATTCTGAAAGGCCACTTTACTCTGAAAACGACTTTCACTCATGTTCTGTGTGCAGCACAAAGCCAAGAGGACTTTCCCATTCCTGTGTACGAATACATAAAAGCCACAGCACATGCATTTTACATTTTACAAACTAAACACTGTAATCCAGTAACTTTTTTAAGAAGAGGACACACAACTCTTTTTAACACATTCAAATCACTAATGAAAAACAGGTTACAGATGATGACTGTAATACATGCTTTGCAGAAACTACACACATCCATGCGTCCTGGGGAAATCCCCAGTTTAACATTTGCAGGTGAAGAAAGTGGCACACAGTATTTACCTGATGCAAAGAGTAATTGCAAATTAAGATCTTGCACATCAAGTGTGAAGGATCAAAAACTCTTGACATGAATAGAAAATAAATCTGGAGTCTGGTGTGAGTGTGGGGACGGGAACATTGTAGTATCGAGTGATTCCACACTGTGTGGGATTCCCTGGTTTTATCTTCTGAAGCATGTGATAAAAATGGATTGGTCATGTATCCTCACTATAACTTCCTTTTAGCGTCTCTCAGCTTGTTGATGGTTGTGATAACTCTGGCCTCACAGCCTGCAACTCAGCCATGTAGAGCTCAACAGTTTGGTTCAAGAGGTAAAAATCCCATTAATTATCTAAATATAGATTTTGATTATCGGGTCAAATTTACTTGCAGAACCAGGGACATTCTTAAAGTGGGCGATCACTGTTATGATCTATTGGAAGCCATGACTGAATCAGGGCTAAAAAGGTGTTTTTTTATGTAAAAGGATTAGCATTGATTCCAGGTGTTTACAGATTTTTGCAGCTACTTAATTTAACATACCAACTGGAACTGTCTTCCCGGTAGATGCATGCAAACATACGCAAAAACAATCCACCAGTAATCAAAAGTTGACAAAGGCACAGGAAGGAAAGAGAAGGAAGGGTGTTACCCAGTCGGAGAGGAGGTAAAACCCTTGACTGTATATGGGTAAAACAGATGAATGGAGAGGGGGAGAAAGAGAGGTTGCAGGAAGGAAGTGATTGGATAATTCAGTCAATGTTGAGCCTTTCTAACTGAGAAGTTTTGGAGAAAGTCATACATACTCAACTGAGAGGAGAAAGGAAACAGACACACACCTGCTCCTCTGTGCAGCTGACACTCACTAACTGTGCCTTTTAATGGCTGCTTGTACGCATGCAGCTCCAGGAAATGACCATTCAAATTCTGAGCTCAAACAATCAAAGCACTGTAATTCATATCAAATAGGCCAACTGTGCACAGTGCCACTTTCAGCAGAGAAATGCCACGAAGATGCCATGGAAAAGGATCAGCAACCAGGAGTAAAAATAGTCGCTAAACTTCCTGTCCCCCTGCTCCTTCTTCTGTTAGTCTGTGTTCTATTCTGGGTCCTTTAGTGATGCACAGTGCTGTCATCAGCAGCACTCCATTACAGTGTCATGGCTCCCAAACAGCTGCACTGAGCCTTGTGTCCAACACAGAGCTCAGCACTCACTCATTGACATGGAGATTTATGGACACCTGGAAATACACCAGTTTAACTTACTAGCATCCCTCACTCTGTTCCATCATCTTCCAATTTTATCTCTGCGTCAGAACGTTTCTCCTTCCTCTGTCGTGCCCGTTTCCTTACTCTGCTGAGAGGCCAGAGCAGAACCTACCCTGTCATTAAACTCATCTGTAGCTGGCCTGAGGATGTTGGCCACAGTGCTTCGTTCTTTTCCCCATTTTCTGCATAATTTCTGCTTCAGAATATCCACTCAGTTTTGATATCTCCTCCCCTCTATCCTAACTCTATTCCTCTAATAGTAATACATTTCATTTACAATTAAAGGCCAAATTAACTATTTAATTGACATTCTGTTATACCAACTTTGGCAAAGACAAATTAAAACATCATCATGAGAAGTTTCTTATATGTCAATGCTTTTATGAGCACTTCAAAGTTATTACTTCAGTGACTTTAATTAAAGGTTTAAGGCAAATTTGTAGCCATGAATATGAATGTTGAGACTATTCATAACACAGCTTTGATGAGGTGAAAGACAAATCTACACAAGATTCTTGAATAAAGAGCACAGACATTTAATTAGAGCACATAAAGCGTTTGAATGTTTCTCTGATGTCTGTTTTGCTGTCAAGGTTCAGAGAGAATTTAACTAAAACTGGTTACAGCAAGTTTAGGTTAAAATAAAAATTAGAGTCTTGCAGCTTTGTACTTAAGCAAAAGATTAAAACATTACTAACCCTTCATGATAGAAGAAAACCCTTCTCAGGTTGTGTTTGACAGAGAAATGAACCCAGTCATCTACTTGTGTAGCTGCTGTGTGAACCACAGCAAAGCTGATGTAGAAGAGGAGCAGGATGAGTGGTGTTTGTGCCGAACATAATGCACTCACAGTGTGGTTGACCTTCAACCTATGAAATTATGATTTGGGTTATGGTCAAAAGCCTTTTGATTTGTGAGGTCTGACCTTTGACCACCAAAGTCTGATTCTTTGTTGAGTCGCACTTCCCTGAGTTATCATATTTGAAAGAATCAAATGGACATACTGAACATCCAAAAACACAATATCTGCAGTCACTGATGCGTAAAAAGCAAATTGAAAAAAGTCACTTGAATTGTTCAGACATAGTCGCATAGTTTAGAAACACATGAATGCACAAATGAGAAAATAGCCCACAGTGTTAAACCTCTCACAGTAGCCTGAACCCATGTTTGCTAAACACCAGTGTATGTGAGCGGTCATTTGACATGCATTATCAGGCATGTTAGTATGGACTGAGATTAAAACTGATATAGAGTCAAAATGCATGTGTTTTAGTTTGTAAAGTGCCGGTTTCAAATGAAGACGTAGTAGTATGAAAGTAGCTTGTGGTTCAGTGCAGAAAATGAGGCCTTCTCACCATTCTCAGATTGCCACCAGGACTTCTTGCGGTGAGGTTTAAAGGCGGTGATTACGTTGTCTATTCGGTGATTGATCGTGTTGTAGACGGGGTCATATGGCCGTCTAGAGTCACAGTCGAAACACTTCTTCTCATCCTTCAACAGGACAGGGAGAGGTCAGTGTCAACAGGTCAGTGTTTGGGGGTCAATGAGAAAGACAGAAATCCCAAAGACAGGCACAAAACTCAATTTTGTGCTCAACTGACCTGAAGATGACTGACGATACAGTACGGCTCTTTTCTCCTCATCCCACATGAAGATGAGGCCTTCAAATTCTTCTCTCTTCCGACCAGCAAGTCCCCTGTTGCCGGGTAGCAGCTGCCATGAGCACAGCCGTGGGCGTAGTCAGGCACCTGGGCAGCGGCAGCAGCCACAACTGTGAGGGAGAAAACAGATAATTAATCACAGTCGGCAGAGAAAACCAGCGTAGAAAAAGACACAACATGTAAAGGTCTTATCACATCCTGAGGAAGAAAGACTCCAGGACGGGAAGTACTACAAGTAACTCAAGAACTTAATCTGTGGATGTTTACACACAAAGTCAGAATCTAAGTCAGTTCTTCACAGTGCTTTAAACATAAAGAGGTGAATAAGGTGCAGACGGTCTGTTAAAAGGGATATCACAGCAATGCTTTATATTAACGCTTGTATTTATGACAATAGAGACTCATTTTCCCTCTAAGTCTGATTAAATCAACCTCAGAGTTGTGATCTCACACGATTTATATTTCAGATGCACGTACTGTATTAATGAATCTATTCTCAAGTGAGTACAGTCAGACTGCAGCGTCTTTAGAAAGACTTTGATTGGATGATTTGTGTGCAATTTTTAATTAGTAACTTCACACCCCCTGAAAATTCTGTCTTTGTTGACCTTCATTGGTTTAACGTCTGCAGTGATGCACAGGTGTACTCCAGGACACTGTGACATCACTGCACGTCTGACCACACCCACCTGAAAAATCTGTCATGTTTAAGTAATTTCATTTTAACATCATACATTTAATGAGGCACTGAAACCATTAATGGCCATATTCTATATGTCAACCACAGAAAATCTTGGGTAATTGGTAAAAGAAAAGAAACCTTGCATGATAACTTGATTGGGTATATAGCTGACATGAAATATTAAACCATATTAAATTGTTTTAACTTTATTCTGTTTGTAGAGGATGACATGTTGTAGATTTGCTCATCTGACTTAACAAAAAACGCAAAAAGAAAAAACCTAACCGACGAGAGAAAATCGACCCACAATTCACCCTGTCAAATGGCTGACTAAAATTAAAATGTTTCTGCATTGAAAGGAACACTTTTGTAAATTATATTATACTTTTTTGATTTAGATTTGTATTCCTTTATTATTGACTTTTCTTTATAAAAACATCATTAAGGTCATCGACCACAGGATTAGGGTCTGGAGACTGACCCCCTCCTCCCGACACGCCTACACGGCTACTGCTTGATCAAGAGTTGATCCAATGTTGGGACAACATCCAGTGGGAGCGGGATTATCTCAAGGAAACCCTGCAGGTTAACAGGCTCTGCAGTCTGCAGGGGTCCCAAACAGATGACCTGACATGAGGCCCCAGCTCCCGGCTAAATCTAGAAACTCCCCAATGCAGGTCAAACAGAGGTTGACTTAAACCAGCAAGGTTGGAAGTTTAAGATCTCAAAAATCAATGATTAAATATTTAGTCATCGCTCAAACTAAAAAATGATGTGACATAAAAGTAGAGAAGCATTTTTAGAGATAGTGTGTCTGTCAGTGATAAAGGCACAGGAACCTTGTTGTTACTGAGGAGCTGTGCTATGTGTGGGAGTTAAAATAAACCTTATAAACCTATGACATCCTGCAGAAGCTGAACTACATTCCACTGGACGTCTTGACTTCTCCTCCCACAGACCTCTGGGTCCTGTAGTCTGTGTGTGTGTGTGTGTGTGTGTGTGTGTGTGTGTGTGTGTGTGTGTGTGTGTGTGTGTGTGTGTGTGTGTGTGTGTGTGTGTGTGTGTGTGTAGCTATGAGGAAATCTGGTATGAGGAGGGAGACCCAGGGGTTTGGCTGTCAATCTATAGACTGTCAACAGCAGGTGTTTATAATCCTCCCTCTATACTATCTAGACCAATATATATATATATGTGAAAATATGCAACATGTAAACACGTCCAGTGAATCAAATTAACACGGTTTATATTCACATTCCACAACAGATTAAAAAAGTCAAGGCTTAGTCTTCTCCTACATCAGTCTGTGTTATATCATCAGTGTTAAACATTCACACATACACAGCCCATAACTCACAACTTCATCTGAGTAGCCTGTTGCAGCAGGGTAGTACTCCTTATACATTACAAAAGTCCTGATGTCAATCTGAGAACCGCTAAATACATGAGACAAATTGAGAAGAGACAAATATTTGTTTAAATGCTAAATTATATGTTTTGTTCAGAAACTTACATACAAAGAACTAGAATGGCATTCAGTATAGAGGGTATACCGCTGCCAAGGCCTATCCTTTGTGAAACCAGATTTAAATTCACTCGATTCAAACTCTAATTAAATTTTTAACAATATTATTAATAATTATTCTTGTTACACACACACTCATTAATATCAGTACCCTGCCTGATCTTTTATCAAGATCCATGAACAAAAGTGTTGAAAACTGTCTTTCCTGGATGCGCCCCCTGATCCAGATCCACACCAAACTTTAATAGGTTCTTTCCTGGGTTAGGGTTGGGGTCAGCTTTTTTAAATACTACTTCTTAGTTAACCTGCATCCTACTCTAATAGCTTGTTGCATCTTTTGTTGCAAGCTCACTTATATTAGATAACCATGAAGCTTAGGACATCCCTATAGGCAAGTCTTACCACATGGCAGCCAGCTTGGTATGATGTCAGCTTTCTCTGTAATTGTGTGCATCAGAAAGTGAGATTTCATAACTTTTTAATGCTGACAGGCTTGAAGAGAGACGGCCTGCTGTACCTGCCAGAGTCTGGACGCTCTCAGGATGCTCACTGATTAACGTAGACAGAGACATCTTATTATCACAGCCTGACGCTGCAATCAGGTCTTGACAGGAGGCCTGCTGGGAACTGTGTGGAGGAGGAGTTCACATGGACACAAACACAATCCTGACCCACACACTTGAGGAAACCTGTGTTTGCCTGGCATCTGCACAAGGCTCAGGTTGGTGCCAGCATAGTGAGTAACAAGTCGGTATAAGATGTGTGTCACAAACACACACCTACAGCAGTACAGCCCCTCTAATTTTCAAGTGAAATCAGTCATCAAGTATGTGCTTGTTGACTACGCAAAGACATTTATTAGACTTACAAATACAAGGTAGCGATCTGAGCTGCTCAGCACTTATCATTATCAGCACAACTGACATGACAGCCGGTGATAATAAAGGCCTGAGGTCATTCTGTTTTCCTTTTTCTAAGTGTGGGAGACGGAGAGGAAGAGAGTGTGAACAAACACAAACAGAGCAGGTCAGATGGCTGGCTGGATTTGAGGAAAAAGAGGTGGAGACACAGCGCAGAAGAGCTGTCGTACAGACAGACAGTGGGAAAACCCATGCAGATGCAACTTGATATCTAATCTGAAACCTACTGGCACACTATCAAAGGTGTGTGTGCATGTGTGTGTGGTGAGATCAGGGAGGAGCGGGAGTGAGGCAGACGTCTGATGTGTCGCCTAATCATTGGTTTTCATGTTGTCTTTTATCTTTGTGTGTTTTCTGTCTGCACAGTCTTCACAGCTCCACTCATAGCACCAGAGCCGGCTGTGGCTCAGGAGGAAGAGCGGTTCGTCTATTAACCAGAAGGTCGGCGCTTCTGCCGCACTCCCGTTCATTCTGTGTGCCGAGGTGTCTTTGGGCAAGACACTGAACCCCAATTTGCCTCTGAAAGCTGTGAGTGATATGTGATAGCTTAAGTGTTGCCCATAGATGCACTGCACTGTACTGTGTGTGTGAGTGTGTGGCAAAAACTGCTCTGTAAGGAGCTTTGAGACGTCATCAAGACTAGAAAAGCTCATAAATACAGACCATTTACCAGGTGAAATGAAATAACTACAGTGTAAAGAAGTTAATGCCATTTTCTTTAGGGAAGTGATTTTTTTACTGTATCTCTATGGTAACTGTGGTGTGTTCTACAATATAGAACAACTCAGTCAGTTTAAATGTCTATGATTAGGAATATAAAGAGTGTTGCTGATGAATCGTTTCTTGCTATTGTCACACTGGTGCTGTAACACACAGGCCTGACAGGGTGATGACGCCAGAGTCGAATAGTTGACGGTGATCAGACCACTGCTGCCTTGATGTAAACCAGAGAGGAAAGCACAGGCTTGGGGAGGTTGGGAAGGTATGGGAAGAGCGGAAGGTGGTGTCTATCACTTGAAAGCTCTTTAAAAATACTAAGAGTGTAGGTTTCAGAGTAGAGGCTCTAACTGTGCAAGTGCAGTATGAGCAGCAGGAGCAGGTGAAGGATAAAAAAGGGTCAAGAGA